>NC_022028.1:2663554-2668833 GCF_000317375.1 Microtus ochrogaster | reverse complement strand
CTGTCCTGGAACTAGCTCTTGTAGCCAGGCTGGTCTCGAACTCACAGAGATCCACCTGACTCTGCATCCCAAGTGCTGGGATTAAAGGCGTGCCCCACCACCGCCCGGCAATAAATAAATCTTAAAAGCAACAGCAATAAATGCACACATTGAATCCTGCTTGCAGGGGGCCAGGCCAGGGTCCCCCAACATGAGCAGGGCTGCGATCAGGCAGTTCCTGAACTACAGATGACTGCCCCACGATACCTGATGGGGCAAGCAGATGGCTGCTGGCTGTGATGTCGGAGCAGAAAGCAGCTGGGTGTCTGGTCTGAGAAGTTCTGGCATCCCCTGCGGAATCTTGTGCCTTCTACCCCCCATCGCTCAGCATCATTTTACGCTCTACGTTTGCTTTGATTAAACAGACGGTCCACTCCTAAAGGCATTTTTTTTTTCATTTTCTCTGGTGTTGGGGATGGAAAGTGGGGTCACAAGCCCCTGGCGGAAAATTTCTGATTCTGGTGTAAACTGGATCAGCCCAGATGGCCACAGTCCTTGTTAGGGTAAGCCTGAGGGAGCCGGTCTGGGACTGAGGTCACTTCACCGCCCGGTGTGCTTCTCAAGGTGCACGAAGTTGAACAGGGCACCAAGGGCTCCTTAGAGCCAGGCTCTCCACTCTCGCATCAGCCTTCCCCGCGGCTTCTGCCCAGCCTCTAGTTGTTTGCGCCCCACAGATGATTCCCCGGAGGCTGGAGGTCTCCCTTTCTAAACACAAAACCCACAACCATGTGGAGGTAGGAGGATACCTTGCAGGAGTTAGCATGTCAGTCCCTGAGCGCTGGATGGTAGGGGTGTGAGCCACGAAGCCTGGTTTTTTGCCACTTGAGACAGGATCTAGTTACAAAGTCCAGGACGGCCTTGATCCTCCTGCCTCAGGAGCCAATAGGCAGGAGGCACTGAGTCCAACCGAGCTGCGCGCACAGCTCAACCTGCAGCCAGGGCTGCGCTGCCTGTCTGCGCGTGCGGGACGGCAGGGGTCTTACCTTCCTGTGCCTGGAGGGGGACCTGGGAAGTTGACCGAGTGCTGCCTTTGCTCTTCCTCCCAGTTTGGCTGCCCAGAGATGGGTGTGTCTGCAACTTCCGGTGGGCCTTGGGGCCTCCCGGGGCACCGTTCCCCGCATGCCCAGCACTGCCCAGTTCTGAGGGGTGGCTATGGTCGGAGCCGTTTGGCAGTAGTGGGGTGCAGCCTAAGGGGTTCCCCTGAGGCTGGCCTGGGGAAATGAAGAGAAAAGGTGGTGACGAAAGGGAGGGTCACCCTCTGATGATCAGTCTGAACCCTACCAGTTCGCTCTCAGTTTCACCTCCGGCAGCGAAGGCAGATTTGTGTCCTTTACATGGAGAAACTGAGGCCCGGAAAGCAGAAATGACTAACCCACAGGGACATCATGGAACAGTCACAGCCTGGGGTTCAGTTTCAACTCCCATGGCAGTGCTCATTCCGGAAAAACAAAAACTAAAACCAAAGGTACAAAGCAGGGGTACCTGCACCCCACTTTCTTACTCCACATGAACTCTGTCCTCTTGTTGTAGGCTCTAGGACCTAGGCAAGACTGGTAGGGTGGAGGAGACAAGGTCAGCTGGGGTTGCTGACGATGGCAGTGAATCAGTTAACCTTCACCTTGGCTTCTGCCAAACCCCCAGCTGTTTTCACCCTCCGGTGCTGCTGGTGACTTATTGGGAACATCTGTTTGGAGACGCATGCTTGGCTCTGGATTGAGGGCCCCTTGTAGCAGCCCCTTTATCTTCTGCTTCTTGCCCTGAGGAAGAACTGCATAGTTCCGCCCTGCTCTGCTACTGTGGGCAGAAAGGACTGAGCGGCTCCTGGTCTGGGTGACAGGGGTGGGGGCGGGACGGGTCGAGAGGGAGAACTGGGGGGCTCCTGGTCTGGGTGACAGGGGTGGGGGCGGGACAGGTTGGGAGGGAGAACTGGTAGGGAGCGCCTTCCAAAGGCCATGTACCCTCCTAAACTGAGCAATCAGTTTTAGAAGCTGAGCCTGGTGATGCCCCAAGCCCTCAGCAGCTTTCTAGATCTCCTTCAGAGGATGCTCAACTGAGCAGCTTGGCACGAGTCTCAGAGAGTGAGGGGACCTGTGTTATGCTGGTAGGGGAGGTAAGAAGGGATCACATGAGGTCTGGGCCCTGGCTGCTGAATGCCTTCTGCAAACATGGGGTGCTTCCATTCCCTCAGCAGGACCCTAGTCCTCACTTCTCCAGCAGACTTGGGGATTTACATTCTACAGGGGGGAGATACGAGGAGGCCCTCTGTGCTCAGGAGAGAGGAAGGTGGCCTCAGTGCTGGACTCTGGGGGCTGGACGCTCGTGTGCCAGTCAGTCATGATTCCTTTGAACACTCACTGTGTGCCAACCAGTTGCTGCCCCTCGAGCGCTGTGTGTGCTGGCCAGTTGTCCCCAATACTTGCTGATTGTTTTCTAATGGAATCTTCTTTATAACCCCCCCGCCCCCATCTTTGAGACTTTTGTAGCCTAAAGCTGGACTCAAACTGGCTATGTAGCTGACGATGACCTTGCATAGGAGTTCAAGTCCCTCATTCTCCTGTCCTGTCTTGACTTCCAACGTGCTGGGATTACTGGTGTAGACCACTGTGCCTCAGGACAGAGGCAAGGGATGGGGGCGAAGGCTGGGGACTGAGGGACTGGGAAACAAGCTGTTACATCCACACAGTCACTTCCTAGAGTAGCACTAGTTGACATGCTCTGAGTGGGTATCGGCGTGCGAGACCGTGTGCCAGAGTAACGTCTTTAAACATTGTAAGCCATCTATTATTGGCACATTTCTCAGATGAGAAACTTGAGGACCAGCTGGTATAACTCACAAGAGATCCCACAGCTAGGAAGCGGAGAGAGGAGGCTGGGAGGATAACACCATGACAAGGTGGGAAGCAGAGGTGCCAGGTTGGGGTTGGGGCAAGGCATGGCTGGGGCCTGCACCTGGCAAACAGGAGCAAAGCCACGGGAGTGGCTAGGCCTGAATCATCCTGGCTCCAGAGAAGACTGGCTGAGCCTTTGGCCAGTGTCACTGTCCCTTGCCCTGCTGCCTAAACATGGGTTCAGTGGCCAGAGGGAGGGAGTCTGTGGTGAGCCTAGGGCCCTGGGAGGCCCTGCAGACACAAAGCTCGCCTGTGGCCTCGGCTGTGGGGTGGCCAAGGGGTGGGGGTGGTATTGAGTCACAGTGCAAACACTCAAAGCCATAGACACAGGGGTGTCTGTCCCACTCTTGCCTGCCCCCTCCCTGTGGCCATGGCCATGACCTCCTTGTCTCAAGTGTGTGTGTGTGTGTGTGTGTGTGTAGAAAGCTGCTTCCAGGCTGTCCAGTTTGGCCCCAGATGCCCTCGTTAGAGGTGCAGGAGGCACATTATTTATGCCAACACAGCAGGTGGGCACAGCAGAATGAGGCCAGAAGATTGAGTGCTAGGCTTGTGTCCTGGTCTGGTCTCGGTCTGTGCCTCAGTTTCCTCATCTAGAGAATAGGCTTGACAAGAGCTGTGGTGATGTCTCTCTACGAAAATACTTGAAGTCATTCAAAGACAGAAAATCCGCTTTGAGACACTATCATGGAAGGCAGTAGATGCTTATTACAAAAATGACCTGGGTAGCCCTTGTCCAGCCCCTAGGGCACTGTGAAGACCTCCAAACAGGCCTGGTAAAGAAGATGAACTTTGTTCCGTCTTCCCCAGAGCATCTGGGTGCTCCCCTCTTTCCTCTGCACTCAGGTCCTGTCCTGAAGGGTACACTGCACTGAGTTTCAGCTTCTGGCCCTGCCCAGCACACCAGTTCTCTCTCTCAGAGGCAAAGGATGCCTCTTGTCCTGCAAGCTCAAGCTGTGTTTCCAGGAGCTTGGCCTCTTACAAGGTAGAGGCGAAGAGCTGCTGCACTGTATCCTGACGACACTCTGTGGTTGGATTTCCTCTGGCAGCCCTGAATGTTGCCACCCCAAACCATAGCCCCTTGTACTCACGTGTCACAGCTTCTGTGTGAACATCGAGGTCAGTGCTGTTCAGAGCCCGGTGAGCCCCAGGACCACTGTCTGGGGACATGCAGGGCACCACCTCCTCTGGGGAGCCCTCTTCTGATGATGTGTCTGCAGGGTGAGTGGATCCTGCTGCTACCTCCAGCCCAGGGAGGAGGGACATGGTCTGGGCTAGTGAAAAAGCAGATGATGAAGGATTGTTTCCCTGGCGTCTTTCTGTGTGCCCATGCCCAGGTCTGACCTCCAGGCCAGAGCCCTCAATGAACTCCTTACTTCCGGTCCCTTCACGAGTCAGTCAGCTATCACCTTATCTGGCTGCAGTATTTGACTTCCAAGTGAAGGTTTCTGAATCATAGCTCATATGTGTGCATGTAAGTGTTCCTGGGTGAGCACATGTGTGTGGCATCAGGAGGGACCCAGGGTACAAAGAGGAGTAGGGAGAGGAGAGGCAAACGGTGCAGGAGAAAACAGACAAGCTGTGAGCAGCGGAGCCAGAGAGACAGTTATGGGGACTGACGGGCACTACAAGGCAGATGCCAGGGAAAGGGAGTTCAGGAGATTGGGTGGGGACGGCTGAGATCTAGTGACAGGTTGTCTGGGACCAACAGCAAAGTCAGCCACGAGGAAGAAAGACAAAGACTAGACAGGGCCTGGGCAGACCAGGGCAAGAAGCTGCTCAGACAGGAAGAGGGCAGATGTGGAGAAATTGGGTCAGAGAGGGGATGCTGGCATGGGAGAGGAGAGAGAGAGAGAGTGACCTGGGGGTGAGGAGTAGGGAGGGCCCCAGGCAGGAAGAGAGGCCAGGAGCAGCCAGGAGCGCTGGGGAAGAGGTGAACCACAGTCCCGTGTAATTAGAGTGACTCTGGGCAGGGTGGGCGGAATGAGGGAACGGGGCCACCTTCAAACCACAACACCCTTGGCAGCAGGACTAGAGCCCCTTGGGCTCCCAGGAAGGGATGGGGATGCGCAGTGTCTGAGAACCCACAGCTTCAGCCTCTGGGTAAGGCAGGGGCCACAGGGGTAAAGTCCAAGTTCTGACGATTTTGGCTGTGCTATGCAGTGGGACAGCAGTGGTCTCAGAGCATGGTTCTCTACCTGTGTCTCCCTCATAGTTCCAATGCTGGGAGAAAGAAGAAATAGAAGCAGGAGACTCTGAGAGAGGCAGATGCCAAAGGGCAGGGCTCTGGGGACGGAGGCTACACAGATGGGGGGGGAGAAAACAGCAGAGATGGGGAGGGAGGGTTCACAGATG
>NC_022028.1:2653167-2663291 GCF_000317375.1 Microtus ochrogaster | reverse complement strand
GGGGAGGGAGGCTACACAGATGGGGGAAGGGGGAAAACAGCAGAGATGTCCAAAGATAAGAGATCAGAATCCAATCCACCCTGTACACACCAGAAAGGGATGGAGACAAAGGAAGGTCCTGCCAATGGAAATGGGTTCCATTACAGAGAACAGAGACGAGCTTCCATAGATGTCCTCTGAGCTGTCTTCAGATGACAGCCATAGAGGGAGATAAACAGAGCCGTCCATGGAGATGTGGGCACTTGGATCTGGGAATCAAAAGCTGGAGGTAGGCCTAAGTGTGCTCCCGTGTCTAGCCACCTCACTGGCTGCTGAGCCCGAGACCCTCTTAACAGCCCCTAGTTCCTCTTGGCCATGCAGACACAAATCCCAGAGGCCTACTGGGTAGCACAGACACTGCAGACCCAAGTAGGCGTGCTTCTGCCTGCCCAGGGCAAACCACAGGCCTCATCACAGATAGGAGCTGGGGCAGAGAGTAGGAGGTGCAAGGGCCCAGGAAGCTTCTGCGTTAGGTCCTAGCTCAAAGCTGCAGCCGGGTATTTATAAGGGTTGGCGAGGAAGAGGACTGGGCGAGCACTCAGTTAAAGCATTTGTTTGACATGAAAACAACAACCCTGGTTGCTATTCCCAGCACTGCCAAAAACCCAAAACCCCAAAACAAAAACAGTGATAGCTCTTTCATCCCGTGAGTGGTACCAATGGGGTGTGGTATCACTTACGTGTACTCCCAACTCTTGGGTGGTGGAGGCCAGAGGATCAAAAGTTCAAGGCCAGCCTTGGTTACAAAGCTAGTTCAAGGCCAGTCTGGGCCCCAGGAGAGACCAACTCTTTTAAAAAAAGTTTTAAAGCCAGGTGGCGGCACACACCTTTAATCCCCAGCACTCTGTGGGTTCAAGACCAGCCTGGTCTACAGAGTGAGTTGCAGGACAGTCAGGGCTCTCCTCACAGGTTTACACTGAGAAACCTTATCCCAACAAACAAAAACAACAACAGAAAATAAATTTTAAAAGCCTATAGGAGTGTGTGTGTGTGTGTGTGCGCGCACACACGTGTGCACTGTCAGTAGGTACTCTGGAGAAGGCAGTAGCCACTGAGTCTTAAACAATCGTGGGGGAGGGGTGTTTGAGAAGAGCAATGGGATCAAGACCCCAGAACCACAGTTCAGTGGGAATGAGGGAGCGCACGCTGTTTGGTGCTTCTGAGGTTGGGAGCCTGCAACAGCAGCTGCTCATTAAAGGCCCTTGGCTTCCCAGACTTTCTCCTGAGGTCACAGAGTGCACAGTCCTGTACAGACAGAGCCAAGATTCCTGCTTTTTTGCCCCCCAGGGCTTGAGAAGGAGAAAGACAATAAAGAGGGTTTAAGGCCATGGGAGTCCTTTCACCTGGGTGTCTCTCCTCACAGACACTACAAGGCTGGTGACCCAGATGGAACAGAAGCTTCTAGAGAGACCAGACCATGGCCTGAGGGACACAGAGGGGCAGACCTCCTGAAACTAGGAAGGTCACAGTGGGGGCAGAGGAGGGAGACAGGCCAGCAGAACAGGGAGGAAAGGGCGGAGTCAGGAAGATTGCTCTGGAGATGCTGCCCCAGAGGACCTGGGCCCCAGGACGCGGCTGGGACGGAAGAGCCAGGGCACACGTGGGCTGAAGACTCCCAGACTGAGAAGCTAAAGAGCCCAGTTTTCCCTCTGTGACCAAAAGACTCCTCGTCCTGCATGGAGAAGAGAGAGAGCATCTTGAAGGAGACTCTCCTGACGTGTGTGTGTGTGTGTGTGTGTGTGTGTGTGTGTGTGTGTGTGTGTGTGCAGGAGCGTAGAGGAGAGGTGTGGCTGGGAGAGGCCTGACATCTAAGCCACCCATCTGACCAGAGTGACATCACTATTGATTTACACAGTGAACTCAACATGCTAGTGTCCTGCACCTCTGGGTCCCTTCAACACGTGCTCCTCCCTAACACGGGGCGAGGCTCTGGTCTGCATGCCTCTCTAAAAAGAAGTGGAGAGAACTTTCCACATGCTCCACAGGAGAGGTGGGGAGACTCACTCCAGCAACAGGGACCTCACGATTCCCTCTGTCTGTCATCCACCAGATTTGGGGGGGGGGGGGTTCTTGGCCAGGAAGGAAGAGGAGAACCTCTTCCAGTGGAGATGGGTTCACTTCAAGCCTGGCCAGTTCCCATGTTCTGGAGCTCCAAGTCCGGCCCCCAGCATTGTCTTTGTGGACAGTGGATCTGGGCTCCCTGTACCTTGGGCTATGACTATCTCTGGAGAGAGAAGATCAGGACTTCAGGCCAGAGAGTGGTGGCTGATACCTCCCAGTCACTCTCAGTATGAGTAGATACTCAAGGCCTCTGTCACACATCTTTAGTCAATGGACAAAGGTCTTGTGTTCCAGGCACACTCGCCTGTCCAGGCCCCTGGGCCATCACAACAGCTTCTGGCCAGACTACCTGTGCTTATATAGTTGCTCTTGACTCCTTCCTGGCCAGCCGCAGCCTCATCTCTTCCTCCAGTAAGCCTCCTCTGTCACCTGTGATACCAGCGTGCCCTCTGCACAGCCTGTTACCAACAACTTGGCAATGAAGTTCTAGTTTCTGCTGCAAACTGGCCCCTTGTCTGTCACCTTCCCTGTGGAGGTCTGCATGTTTGTGGTTGAGTGTTGGAGTTCAGAATGGCTCAGGTTTGGGAAGGAGAAAGAGGGGCCACATGAAGGATTATGGGCGACATCTGACTTTGAACCCCACGGAGACCAGAGATGGTGGGCTATTTTGATGTCCAGTTAGCGAGGCCCGCACCATGAAGAGGACTGGAGAGGATGTGAGCTGCTAGCTATGTTCAGTCCAGTTGTTTTATTTTAGGTCCAAGGGCTCCAATTCCCAGGAAATTGAATTTAGAGCCACGGGTAGAAATTCGACGCCCCAGTGCTAGGCAGAAATCTTGTGGCTTAGGGAGCCAGGCTCTTGGGGCTCTCAGGAATGGGCGGGGGAGAGGCCAGAGTGTGAGTACTTGGCCACCCGCCCTAACCACAGCTGCCCTGAGTCCTCTTGTGCCCTGTCTGTATCTTGGAACCCTGAAAGAGGAGGCATGTCACACCCTGGCTGTCCTGCCAGCAGCTTCCACTCTGGGGACAATGCTGTGGCCTCTCTGTTCTGTGAGCGCACAGGGAGCGTGGAGGGTTCTGGTCTCAGGGTCAGGCATCTGTGGGGTTCTGGCTGCATCTTCTGCGGTTTGGGCTTCCTGGGTAGCAGGCAGAACAGTACAGGACAGGACAAGTGTTACAAAAGCCACATTGTCTGGCCCAGTTCAGACTGGGGAGGGGGCTTGCTGGGACACTGGGGCCTCAAATTACAGCCCAGGCCTAAGACTTCCCGGCAATTCCCCCTGGACTCTGCGGCCTGTCTTGAGCACACGTTGCTCCCCTCCTCTTCTATTGGGTGGAGAGCAGGTCAGACAGGGGAGGGGGGTCTTGGAAGGAGATATCGGAGGAGAGAAAAACTGAATAAGTGAAGGAAGACAGCATGGAAAAGTGGGGGTGGGAGAAAGGCCAAGAGAGACAGAGACAGTTCCCAGACATGAAGGCCTCCCAGCCCCCAGTTTCCCACTGTCCTTCCAAGCCGAAGAAGCCTGGTCCTTGGAGGAGCATCTTCCCTTGAAGTCTAAGTAATTGTATCAAGAACTCTCCCAGAACAGGGACTTAGGGCTGATGAAGAAAGAGCACACACTATCTCCATTGGTCAGACATCCCTCTCAGGTTTTGGAGGCCCCCACGTCTACAGTTGTGAGGGGCCAGGCCAGGTATACAGGCAGCTGAGACCATTCCCCAAACAGACAAACCAGCTAGGGGGTCCAGGCTGGGAGTAGGGTGAGGAGACAGAGGCCAGAGAAGGGGGAAAGAAAGGACTTGTCTGAGACCCTGAGGGAACCTGAGGTCAAGCCTCGGATCTTCATTACTGAGACAGTCTGAGGAAAGGGAGAGTTTGGGTGTGAGGAAAACAGAGCCTCTGGCTGAGCCAGAATAAGGTTTTAAGTCAGAAAATCTGGGCCTACACTTTTGCACCCCGCCCCCTACCCACCCGACTCTAGCGGAATTTGCGCCTCCATAGAGATGTAGTTTTAGCCTTTGAGGACAAGGGACTAGGACGCTAGATTGGGAGGCCCCCACACAGCCTTCCTTCGTCTGTAGGGTCCTGGGAGAATCAGGGCAGTTTAGCCCCTGAGGTGGGGGAAGGGCTATTTCACTACGTTGGTAGGGTGTGTATGTGTGCCACGCTGGGTAGGGACTGGGCGGAGGGAACGGCAGCTAGCAAGGAGGGAAGGGGCCAGCTTCGTAGCCACTAGTTGCTGAAACAAAAGTTTGCAGAAAGCACTCTGCTTAGTTTGGGGGAAGGGAAGAAGAGAGACTCAGACGCCACCCACCCCCCACCCGCCACACACCCCGCCTAAGGCCCTCATAAATATTTACACACTGGGCAGAAATGGTTGAGACACAAATCCCAATATTATGGGCAGACGCCACGGCGTGTGTGCGTGTGCGTGTGTGTGTGTGTGTGTGTGTGTGTGTAGAGCTGGGGCTGGGGGGAGTTGGATCCAACTCCGCTCAGCCATGGCTGCGTGCTCCGGGCCGTTTCCTCCCCCTAGCCCTCTACTCCTTTCTACTCCCCTTGGACCAGGTCCCCAATACTCAGACTTCTCACCCTCACTCCCATCCAAGCTCCTGGGAGCTATCCGCCTGTGTGTCTGCTAGAGAACTAACAACCCCACCCCCCAAAAAAACCCTGTTAGTTTTCCACCCCACTCCGGTCCATCTTTACTTTCCATTCCTTCTCCTACCTGGGTCCAGGGTAGCGCTGGGGACTCCATGGGGCGCGTCGCACAGAGCAGAGCACTGACCGCTCACCTGGGACATCGGCCCGGGACCTGGAGAAAACAGCGCTCAGCGGGCAGGGCGGGCCTCCCCGGTTGTGCGTGGGGAACCGGGGACTGACTGGGGGTGCCCTAGCGCAGACTCGTGCAAGCTGTTCTCCCAGGCAGGTCACCGCGTGGACCCCTCCATGAGACACCTGGGTGTCGCCTGCGCCCCCTCCCCGCTCACTCGCTCTTGGCTCCCATTCCAGCGCCAGCTCGCACCCACCTAGCGCCCCTTCCTTCTTCCTTCTCTCTCTCCAGCCCCCTCGCTCCTCCCCTCTTCCCTGGCCCACCCTGTCCCCGCCCCCTCCTCGCTGGCTCGCCCCCCACGCATCCCCTCCCCCGTGCGGGGCTCGGCGCTGCCAGGGCAGGACACGTCTGTCCGCGGGGCGTCCGAGGCCCAAGCCCCCACAGGAAGCCAGCTCGTCTGGTTTCCTCTCCTCGCACAGAGCCAGGGGCTCCAGTCTCCCCAGATCTCCGCCTCCTCAGGCCGGGAGGACCTCGCGGGTTGCACAAAGGGGCTGCGTGTTTTTTTCCTTCTATCTTAAACTTTGCAAAAGTTTCCAGACTATCAAAAGAAAGAAGTCACTATCACCCTGGGACAAATGTCTGAATACTACTAGCCCACAAACTGCGTTGTCCCAGGATGAGAGCAACCTAGTTCCTCTGGCGCCTTTGTTCATGTCCTCGATTTCCACTAAGAAGCTGGGCGCCTGGAGTTTGGGGATCAGCCCGCCAGAAACTAGACCTCCGGGAAATCCAATTGGTGTCTCATCAGCCTCCCTATCCCATAGCCAGAAGCATCCCCAGTACCCTGCCATCCCCGCCAGCTGGACGTGGGAATTCGTTTCGGGGGGGGGGTTCTTTGGGCTCCAGGCAGGCACCCCAACTTCAAACACGAGGGTGAGTGTAGAAAGGGGTAAGGAGAGGTCAGTCTGTTGGCCTGGCTGGAATTGTAAACTCTGGCTGTGGGGAGGGGTTGTCACCAAGCAGGGTGTGTGTGTGTGGGGGGGGAGTTCGGAGACCCCCCCAGAGTGACCCCAGGACCCGATTCCGAGAACTTGTGGGCAGCCAGGTAGGGCTGGACAGGGACCCACACTGGTCCTGAGCTGCCTCAAGCCCGGCGTCTGAGTCGCTACCACCAGGGCTAATTAGGGAGGCGGCGGCGCCAGGCCACCTCCTCCCAACCCGCGTTACAACCTAGGGAAGCTGGGACGCCAGGGGGATGGACCTTCCCCCCACGGTCATCTCCCAGTCCTCGAAGTCACTACTTACAGCTCTCGTAGGTCTTCTGGGCGCCGTCGGAGCCAGGACCCGCGTGGCCCCCACGGCGCCCGCAGAATTCTCACCACCCTCGAGCCACGTCCAGGCGATGGACTGGAGGGACAGCTCTGAGAAGGAGGTGGGACGGGAAGGGTCCCACCCTGGATGCCTGGATGCTCGCCGCGGTGTGTGGGGGTCTTGGTTCGGTTCCCCAGAGCCCTCCGAGATCAGGCTGCTCTCTGGGTGAGAGCTTGGGTGCACTCCTCCTTCCTGGTACGGGCTGAGTCACCGCGACGCGCCCGCGGCTTGCAGGGCTTGGCGGCTGCTGCATTCTTCCTGGCTTACCTGAGCCTGTAGGCTGGGCCTCATAAGCAGCTCCAGTCTCCCGCTGGATTCAGCACCCTATCTTTAAGTTTTTCTGTTTCAGAACAAGGCCCCTGGAACTAACGCAATCCTTCCTACTCTTTCCATGTTGGCTGTGGGCTGTGAAAGCCCCCCGTCAGAAGTCCTTGCACCGGTGCAGCGCACGCTCATTACACGGGTGTGCTCCCTTTGAGGGCTCAGCACGCCAGGTACATGTGGTGAGTGAATTTTTTCTTGTTGTTGAGGCAGCTTTGATGTAGTCCAGGTTGGCCACAGACTCCCGTGTGACAGTAGTGACGCTGGACTTCATACACTCTTCTGCTCCTACTTACCAGGGGCTGTGATGACAGGCCACCACAGCCCACTTATGGGGTCCTAGGGGTGGGTTTCCTGATCGCAGTCAGCACTCCTCCAATCCAGCTACATCCCCACTATGAACTTTTGGGTATGCTACCGTATTTGAATAAGAAGCATTTCGGTGAGGGGGGAGGGTCTAGGTGAGACAGGGTCTCATTATGTAGCCAAGCTGACCTGAACTCCTGATCCCCCAGCTGCAGCGTCCTAAGCATTGGGATTACAGGCGAGCACCACTACGCCTGCCTTCACAGACTTGTTTGTCACCATTATATTGTTTTTAAGACAGGGTCTCCCTATGTTGCCATGGCCTGGAACTCATTATGTAGACCAGACTACCTTCAAACACTTTGCTTTAGCCAGGTGATGGTGGCGCACGCCTTTCATCCCAGCACTAAGGGAGGCAGAGGCAGGCAGATCTCTGTGAGTTCGAGGCCAGCCTGGTCTACAGAGTGAGTTCCAGGATAGCCAGAGATACACAGAGAAACCCTGTCTCAGAAGCAAAGCCAAACAAGACAGCTCAAACACTTGCTTTGCCTCTCAAGGGCTGGAATTAAAGGTGTGTGTACTTCTGACTTGTCCCCTCCGCCATGACCATCTCCTCTGCTTCCTTCAGCCGGACCCCTCTTTATTACATTGATTCTACCACCCTTTCTTCTCCAGCTTCCTTCGACATTTTCCCTCCCATGGTCCCTTTCCTAGAGTTTCATCCTCTATACGTACATAGTTAAACAAACATACACATGCATGGTCACGCACACATATATTTTGATATGTATTACATATACATATAAACATTTAAATCCTCAATAAGAGGAAACATGCAGATTTGTCTTTCTGAGTCTATTTTGCTTAACGCAATTTCCAGTTTCATCTATTTTCCCGCAAATATCTGGTTTTGCTTTTCTTCAGGGCTGCCTAGAATTTCATTGCGTATGTGACCCACATGCTTTAACCCATTGGTCTGTGGATGAGCCTCGGCTGGTTCTGTTTGCTGCTGTCAGCAGTACAGCAGTGAACGTGAACGTGCAGGTATCTCTGTGGCAAACTGGCTTACCTCCTGCAGTGGTTTAGCTGGGGTTTACGCTAGTAGAAACTTGTTTTCAGTTTTTTTGAGGAATCTCCTCATGGATTTCCATCTCACACAGGTCTGCAATCCCCCTAGGAATAAGGGGGAATTGCTTGAATTATTGTTATTTTTGTTGTTTTTTCCTTGACGCTACCCATTCTGACTGAACTGACGTGAATGAGATTGGATGCTCTTTCAGAGTCTTCACCTGAGCAGAATGCCCCACACAGTCTGGTCTTGGAACTCTCTTCCTGAAGGAGCTGGCCGGGTTGCTTGGGTAAGTTAGGGGAGGCCAAAGAGGGATACCAGGTGGCTCTGCACCCTGGTGGTAACAGACATCCCCTGGAGCTAGAGTTTCAAGCCGTTGTTAGCTGCCTGATGTGGGTGCTGGGATCTTACAATACAGGGAGAGCTCACGACCAGGACCTTGCCTGCCCCCAGAAGTGTGTCTGTACACGGAACAGTATACGTATTCCAATCATATAGGTAGGGAATGAGACACCAAGAGGGGAGGGGCTTGACACGTGGTAGCTTCATGTGGACTCCAGTGTTTCACTACCCCCCCCTCCAAACAGTCAAGATGACAATAAGCCATTGGACAGGCTCTGTAGCCTCCAAGCCTTCTAAAGCTGAGCAAGGCCCTTCCCAGACTGCCCTCCGAGTCTTTCTTAGTGTACCCATAAGCCTGGCCCCTCCAGTGGTGTCCACTCCCCTGTTTTCAGCAGCATGTACCAGTCTTCCCCACTTCCTGTCTTAGACAGAGGTCAGCCAGTTGGTCTGTATGCTGCAGCTGGACCACAGCTGTGGTCTCCGTGCCCTAGAAACTGAAGATAGGACACTGTCTGTGTGAGGTAGGATCCTCCCAGATGAGGGCCATGTAAAGGGGGTGTGTTTTGTTTTGAGGTGAGGTCTCACCATGCTGCCTAGACTGACCTCCAACTGCTCGGGTCAGCATCCATTTAGCTAGGACTACAGGCATGTGCCATAACACCAGGTAGGGTGGAGAGGTTGTATGTAGTGAGGGGAGGCTGCTCTGTAGGAATTAACAATTACTTTCCAGCTCTAACTGTGCATAATGGTGTCTGCCTGTAATTCCAGCCCTCAGAGTGCTGATGCAGGAGAATGGTGAGATCCAGGTAAGCCTGGGCTACATAGGGAGACGATATGTCAACAAGCAAAACGAGCTGAGCTGAGCGTAGTGGTGAGTGCCTGTAATCTCGACGCTGGGAGGTAGAAGAAGTAGAGAGATCAGGAGTTCAAGGCCAGCCTTAGCTACATAGCAATTTCCAGACCTGCCTGGGCTACTTGAGAGCCTGACTCAAAAGAACAGTGAATATGGGTAGGAGAGTTTGGCTGAGTGAGAAAAGGTGCTTGCTTTGAATCCTGACAATCTGAGTACATCTATGGAAAAGTAGAACCCAGCTCACAAAGTGGTCCTCTGACCTCCATATGCACAGCGAGACTTCTGTATCCTCCCGCTTTTGTGTGTAGCATATACAATAAATAAATAAGTAAATAAACCCACCAAAAGACCACCACCCCAAAACCCTTACTTGATGCTCACCAAGTCCAGACGTGGAATTACATACCTGTATTAATTCCACCAATTGGGAGGCTGAGGCAGGAGGATCCCAAATTGGAAGCCAGCCTGAATATACAGTAGGACTTTGTCTTAAAAGAAGCCAGCACAGGATATGTGTCTTTCTTGGTAAAGTGTTTATTTGGCAACCATAGAGCCCTGGATTGCATCTCCAGCACGTAAGCTGTTTGTGGCGGTGCACACCTAAAATTCTAGTCCTAGTTGCTGTTTTCGTTTTCTTTTGTTTTTATTTTTGTTTCTGTTTTGTCTTTTGAGACAGGATTTCTCTGCATAGCCCTGACTGTCTTGGAACTTGCTCAGTAGACCAGGTTAGCCTCAAACCCACAAAGATCCACCTGCCTCTGCCTCCTGAGTGCTGGACTTTAAGGTGTGTGCTGCCACCAATACTACCACCTGGCCTGTATTTTTCTAATAATATATAATGTCAAATAAATTTTTATGTTTTTATCATGTATATATCTTCTTTGTTTATATATCTTCTTTGGTGAGATGTCTGAGTCTCATGTTTAGTGGTTCATTATCTTATGAATTGGTTTTGAGAGTTTGGTTTTTTTTTGTTTTTTTTTTTTTT
>NC_022028.1:2650979-2651837 GCF_000317375.1 Microtus ochrogaster | reverse complement strand
GTTTGGATGCTCACCTTCCTAGACCTGGATGGAGGGGGGAGGACCTTGGACTTCCCACAGGGCAGGGAACCCTGACTGCTCTTTGGACTGGAGAGTGAGGGGGAGAGGAGTGGGGGGAGGGGGAGAGTAGTGGGAGGCTGGGAGGAGGCGGAAATTTTTCTTTCAATAAAAAAAAAAGAATCGTGTGTGTGTGTGTGGCGCACCTATGCATGCACAGAGGCCAATGAGGACACCAGTGTTCTGCCCTGTTACCGATCTCTGTGTTTTCTTGGGTCAGGTCTCTCACTGAACCTGTAGCAACAGATGACAGCTAGCAGACCCAGTGATCCGCCTTTCTCTGTCCCTGCAGCACTGGAGTTACAGGCAGTGTGTCTGTGTCCACCTTTTTATGTGGTGCTGAGGATTTGAACTCAGGTCCTTACGTTTGCACTCAAGCATGTCGAGTTGGTCTTTTATCAGATACGACTTCTGCAAATATTTCCTTCCAGTCTTGCCTTCTTGACAGTTTTTTAAAATTTTAATTAAATCAGGTCTATCACTGATTTCTTTCATGGCCATGCCTTTTGTGATGGCATCTAAAGAGCCCCTGTCACAGCTCTTCTGTGGTCCTTCACAGATTATTGTAACACTCAACAGTAGAGTGCATGATTCAGTGGGTTTTGTTACATTACATTATTGCTTTATATTGCAGTTAAAAAAACAAACAAATACAGAATTTTTCATTTCAACAATTTTGAAGTATCCAACTTAATTGGAATAATTATGCCCCTGATATCATACAGCAACATGTTTATAAAGCTTTTCATCACCCCAGACAGAAATTCTTTAAATATTAAGCAGTATCTCCCTGTATTACAC
>NC_022028.1:2646824-2650855 GCF_000317375.1 Microtus ochrogaster | reverse complement strand
GGCTTGTGGACCTATCATTCTGACCTGCTTGCCCGTCTTCACATTGTTTATCCCTCTGGACAAACTGGAATCTACAGCTGTCATCAAAAGAATGTAGTATAAGCTGGGCGATGGTGGCACAAGCCTTGAAACCCAGCAACTCAGGAGGCTGAGGTAGGCAGATCTCTGTGAGTTCGAGACCAGCCTGGTCTACAGAATGAATTCCAGGACAGCCAGGGATACATAGTTAGACCCTGTCTCAAAAAACAAAAACAAACAAAACCCAAGAATGTTGTATAAAGAGCACAAGTAAACAGAGTAGGTCTTTGTGGGCTCCACAGTGGTAGAGATGGGAATATTTCCCTAACTCATGGGAGTGCACACACGTTTCCCCATTGCCACAAATTACAAGGTCGAGTTTCCCAGACAGGGTGAGGGGGAACCACCACAGTGGGGAGCACGCCGGGGTGCATTGGATAAACCTCACCCTGGGGAAACCACCTTCAGCATCACAGGGCCACCCTGCCAGGTAAGCACCTTGGCAACAGCGCATTGCCCCGCCGGAAGCAGCATACGCTACAGACAGTCTTGCCTAACCTCCTGGCGGTAATTTTTCTGGATCCCATATCCCTTTGACAATCTGATGATAGCCACAGGCTCTCTCTCCACAAACTTTCTCTGCAAACAAACAGCATTTCCAGCACAATTCTGGGAGATCCCTGGACTCCAGAAAGCTCCATGGAATGACATCAGAGGTTGGGGAGAGGGACTCTGGCCACCCCTGTGCCTCTGTCCCCTGTCAGCTGGGTTTTAGAGGACCTCTGACATTAATGATAAAAAGTAGCAATGAAAAATACATGGACAGTAGGGTGAGTTTGGTAGTGAGAAGAAAGCTCCCCTAATAGTAGTGAGAATAAGACAGGGCTTCAGGATCTGAGGGAGGTGATAGGACTGGGAAGGACGGATGTAGCCCTGGGTATTCGTGAACTCGTTTTGGGGTCACCTTGCTTTACCCTGAAGCAGTCAAGCTGATGTGTGCTGTCCCTTTCCACTAACGGGAAGATTACCAGAGTTTGGGGTTCCTTTCTGCCTTGGATCTTGCTGTAAGAAGCAGTCAATTTTCACCTTTATCATGTGATGTTTTCTGTATCAACCAGGATCCAATAAGGGAAACAGAAACTTCAAGAAGAAAAGCTGTGTCAAGGCTCTGACCACCAGGGCTAGGAAACTGCTGGAACCCAGGGACCCACACTGATAGGCAGCCAGACACAGGAACCTGCCCTGCTACTCTGGTCCACCTGTTCATATGCCTGTCACTGTGCATGAGAAGTCACTTTCCCAAGCAAGAAAGAGCCCCCTCCACCTCGGGCCTTCCGGTACCTCACAAGCTCCGTCCATGGGGAGGGAGTACTGGGAATGCAATGTTGATGTTTAGCTCCATAGAAAATACAGAGGGAAGAAAGGAAGTTGAGTGTTTGCAGGGTAGCACCTCCTCCTTCTCCCCCAAACCCCACCTCTCTCTCTCCTCTCAGAAGCTGTGTTTGAACATGACTACTTCCCAGTGCCTCACTAGAAATGGATCCATGGTTTATAAGCGCAAAGCATGACATTGTGAAAGACAAGACGCTGTCTCATCGGCTCCACTTTGTCCCACGGCTACTACCCCCAGTGTTGAGTCAGTACCCACTAAGGATGCTATCTCTGACGGCTCAGTCCTCTCTCCAACAGAGAGGGCCAGTGTTCTCTGCCTTTTATATCCAGAGATGTCAGAGTCCAGAGAACCCTGACTTAACCCCACCCAGTACAGCTGCCATAACTTGCCCTCCTGGCCAGCCGGAGGAAGGCTGACTCAGCACGGCCGGCTCCCTGCCACGCCTCCCTAGCCGGTGCCGTGGCTCCCAGCCATGTTGCTGATCTTTCTTTCATGTTTCTGTGAGCTTTGGGATCCGAGGCCAAGAAAGGCTGACTCAGACATGACCTCTTCAAGGCCGGCAACTTCCTCCTGCTCCGGGAAGCAGAGTATCCTGCGCCTCTGCCAAGAGGATCGCGATGGAGGTCAGAGAGTCTAGCGATTCGCGCATGTGGTGGTTAGGACATGCAACTGTCCTCACAAGGGAAGTGGGAGAGAGGCTTAGAAACGGGGTCTATCTCATGGATATCGGAGCACCTGGTCTTGTCTTCCCTTAGTCCCTAGACTCCTCGACTTTTGTTGGGGCCTCTAGGCAGACCTGCAGGATGTCCTATTTCCTAGGACAACAGGAAGTTGTCAGTCCTGGGGAGGTCACCAGAGTGTGTCACTCAGTCTTCACAGCTCTATTGACAGTGTGGAGAGAAAGATTCTTTGTTGGGGAGCTACACTCAGAACTGGAGGATGTCCAGCAGCATGCATTTACCCAGAAACCCTCTCATCACGGAGATAAAACACCTCCAGACCGGAGAGGCGCGCTGCTGAGACTGACAACCCGAGTTCCATCTCCGGGGGAAGGAGAGAACTGACAACAGCCAAATGTCTCCGGAGCAGGGGCAAAAGCTCTCCTGGTTGGGGAGTCCCGCCCCCAGAACACCAGGCATGAATGTATTGAAGATGCTCAGTGTTCAGGAGAGAGTGGCTGGCAGGGAATTCAGGTCTCACAAGGTAAGATCCTGCTACTAGGCTGGGGAACAGAGAGCTTCTGGGCTAAGGCAGGAGGCAGAGCAGCAAGCTTCATAGCCAGAATTCCCAGGTCTTGGCGTTTATGAGAGAAGCTATCCCTTCAGGCTTTAGTTTCCTTACTTTAAAATGAGGGTTCTGATGGTACCTGTGCTACAGGACTTTATTGAGCTCTAAAGTATTTCTTTAAAAAATTTTATTTATTTTTAAAGATTTGTTTCATTTTGAATTACGTGTTTATGTGTGTCTGTGTGGGGGTATGTACACGTGAGTGCAGTGTCTTCAGAGGCCAGAAGAGGGCCCTAGATTCCCTAGAGCTGGAGTTACAGAAGGTTGTGAACTGCCCAAGGTGGGTGCTGGGAACCAAACTTGGGTCCTCTGCAAGAGCAGTGTGTGCTCTTAATTACCGAGCCATCTCTCCAGTCCTGTGAACAATTTCATGGAGAAATTAAGGTTAGACCTGGCAGTCCGTGTGTGCCACACTGGCATCCAGCAGGCAGAACCGGGCAGATCACAGGTTCGAGGCCAGCTTGGTCTACATAGTGAGTTCCAGGCCAGCTTGACTTACAGAAGAATACAGAATGAGATCTTGCCTCAAAAACCAGACCCTCACATAGCAGGGTGGGAACATAGCTCAGCTGGTAGAGGACTTAGCTAACACGTAGGAAACGCTGGGTTGATCCCCAGAGTCACCTAAACCAGGGTGCTGTGGTTTGTGCATACGATACCAAAACTGGGGGGGGGGGTTAAAGGCGGGAAGCTCAGAAGTTCAGAGATATCCTTGGTTACACAGGGAGTTTGTGGGCAGGCTTGGATCATCCTTGGCTATACAGGCAAACTGTCTAGTCCTCTGCCCCCTGGTGGTGGCAGTAGCCTCTGAGCTCCTCACATGCACATGCTCTGCTGCAGTAAATAAATTAATAAGGAATTTTAATTTTGAAAATGACAACAAAACCAAGAAAGGACTGGGAGACTTAGCTCAGTGGTAGGGCACTTGCCTGGCAAGTGTGGGGTCCTGCGTTCCATCCGCAACATTGGGAGAATAAAAAGGGAAAAGGAAAAAGAAAAAGAAAGAGAAAAAGAAAAAGAGAGGTCCTGTGTGATCCCTTGCACATGCCACAGTCCATCCTCCCGCTAACGTTTGTCCTAACGCATGAACCGGCACTGACACACCACTGCTAACTAAAGTCCCACTTAATCAGGTTCCTTAGTTTTGACCTAAAGTCTTTTCTCTGAGCCAGAATCCTGTCCAAGACAACTTATATTTAACTGCCAAGTCTCTCCCTCTCTCCCTTCCCCTCCCATTATTTTTATTTTTATTTTATTTTTTGGTTTTTCGAGACAGGGTTTCTCTGTGGCTTTGGAGCCTGTCCTGGAACTAGCTCTGTAGACCAGGCTGGTC
>NC_022028.1:2644099-2646139 GCF_000317375.1 Microtus ochrogaster | reverse complement strand
TCTCTTCAGGGCCTTCTTGGCTGTGACCATGATCCTAGTTTCTCAGATTTTTCTGACTTTTGCTGGTCTGGGAAGATCTGAGAAGAAATTGGTGAACACTCCTATTCTACTGAGGTTTGCTCTGTGCTTTCCTTATGATTGGTTATACAGGGGTCATGTGTTCTAGGGAGGAAGAGTACAGGGGCCAGCTGTCATTCACATGATGTCATAGTAAGAGAACACTCTATGAGTGTGATTTGGGGCTGTTATATTGACCTTGATTATTCCGCACCGTAGAGTGACCTCTTCCCCTCTGGACTCAGGTGTTGGAGAGGGGGCCAGCCTTGTGCAGGGCACACTTGAAACATGGGGAGCAGCACCGAGCTGTGGAGATGGACTAAGTTAAGAAATGTAAGGCCTAGGGATGGACCTCAGTGAGCTCTTGTCTGGCATTCAGCAGGTCCTAGGTTCAATTCTTGGCCAACACCGCTCCGTGTATGATGGGTGAGGCTTTATGGCTCAGAGCTGTAATCCCAGAAGTCATGAGACAGAGCTAGATGACAGAAAACTGTAAGGCCAGTTTGGTTTATGTCGTGTGATCCAGACTGCCCAGGGTTACATAGTAAAACCATTTCTCATAAAAGGGGGAGTGGGCTGCAGAGATAGTTCAGCAGCTGAGAGCTCTTGTTGCAGAAGACCCAGGTTCAATTCCCCGCACCCACCTGGCAGCTCACAACCATGGTCAGAGTTGCTTTTCTGTCGCTGTGATGAAACTCCATGACCAAAAGCAACCTGGGGAGGACAGGGCTGATTTTACCCACAGTTCCATGTAACAAAAGCAATGAGGGCACGGATTCAAGCAGAGCAGGCTGGAGGCAGAAACTGATGCTCACCGGCTTGCTTCCTGTGGCTTGCACAGTCTGCTTTTTATAGAACCCAGGACCACCAGCCCAGGGGTGGGACCACTGCAATGGGCTCGACCCTCCCACATCTATCACTAATTTAGACAAAGCCCTACAAGCTTGCCCGCTGCCCCCTCTCATGGAGGCGTTTTCTCAGTTGAGGCTCCCTCATTTCTGATGGCCCTGACTTGTGTCCAGTTGACATAAAACTGGCAAGCACACAATGGTAGGAGGATCCTCTTACCTCTACAGGCATGCGGTGGCTGGTGTGGATCCACACACAAATACATAGGAATTAAATGTTTGAAATATAAAAACAAAGATGTGAAGGGCTTGTGAGGTGACACACCTGGCTCCATGCTGGCTAGGACAATGGCCTCTAAGGCCATCCTAGAAATATGTGAATACACTGCCTAGCATGGCAGAAAGGACTTTGTAGAAACAAGGACACAGACCTTGCAATGGGTGATTTCCTCCTGTGCATCACCATCCTCAAAACGAATCATCCTTTGGCTGAGACCAGAGAGCCAGGGCAACTGAAGGCCAGGCAAACTGCAGCGTGAGGACTCAGTCTCCCCTACTAAAGGCACCCCAGAAAGACACAGCCATGACAGCCCCGAACTCTGACCTAAGAACTATAATATAAAACAATTCCTATGGCTTATTGCCTCTGACGTCATGGTAATTGCAGTGGCGATGGAAACGAGCATGTGTGCTGGCTAGCATGGCTGGTGTGGGAAACAGAGTCGTTGGACAGAATTTCCTGCCCGCTGCCCTCTGGACCTGCAGGTTCGGCTCCTCTAACAACAACAATCACCAAGCCAGTGCTGGGTGTGGTGCCGTGCGCCTATAGTTCCTGCGCTCAGGAGGCTGAGGCAGAGGATCACACGCTCCAGGTTAGGGTGAGGTGACTTGGTGTAAAGGCCAGGCGCTTGGTGCCAAGCCTTATGGCCTGAGCTTAATTCCTGGACTCAGACTTCCACAAGCAGTCCCCTGACCTCCACCAGTCCCCACCCCAAGTAAATAAGTGTAGTTATAATGGTAAGAGCAGTAACAGCAACAAACCCACATTCCAGGTCAGCCTGACCCACAGACTAAGAGTAAGAAGTCTGTGTCAGAAGGCCCCTCACTGGGGAGGCAGAGACTCAGGCAGGTAACC
>NC_022028.1:2641675-2642784 GCF_000317375.1 Microtus ochrogaster | reverse complement strand
CACAAGCATGCACACACACATGCACTCACACGCACACACATGCACACAGTATTTATAAGAGGAGAAGACTAGGTGGCTGTCACACACGATGGAGACTAGAGTTCAGATCCTCAGCACCCACACAAAGCCAAATGCGTTCACAGACAGCTGTTACCTTGGCACTGGGGACAGAGAGAGGAGGTGACTGGATCCAGTGAGAGACGTCAAACAAACAAAAAAAAGGTGAAAGGCAATAGTGGAAGACACTAGGTATAAACCTCTGGCCTTCACACATAATGTCTTACCTATGCACACACACACACACACACACACACACACACATATTATATACATATAAACACATACACACAGCCCCCCAAGCCTAAAAACAAACAAAAACAAAATTAAAATTGGACAACTCAAAACCTTATTGGTGAATTGGCCCGTTCCTGAGGGTCACCTTCAAGTCAGGTCCTCAGTGGGGCCAATTTATCTTCATCCCATATCATACCCTGTTCTATGTGCAGCCCAGTTGAAAGGAAGAGAACTGTGCTTCTCTCCTATCTTCCGCTTCCTCTACCATTGATCATTAATTTGTTATGAGTCAATCAAGGTTCTTCGGTTAGCTAAAGTCACGCCCGAAGACTCAGTTGAAGGAGACTGTTTGCTGTTTTGTCTCAGTTCAAGATTCCCTGGGAAGGCCTGAGTGTGAAATAGCCCCACAGTTTGGCCCCCAACTGGTGTTGACATTGGGAGTTGCAGAAATGCTGGGAGTGGGGCCTTGCTGCAAGAAAGTGAATCTCTACTGGGCAAGCTTTGAAGTTTATAGCCTGACCCTACTTCCTGTTGTATCTCTGCTTCCTGGTTCATAGAGATGTGAGCAAGCAGCCTGGTGCCCCAGCTGCAATAGCCACGAGCTGGAAGCTGCCAAGGTGGATTCGGTGACTACACTCTCAAATCGTGAGTCAAGCTTATCAGGTCATGGTAACAAGAAGAGTAGCTGATATACCTCTCGGCATAATCCTTGTAGATCATCGGGAATATCTGGCAGGCATCCACCCATTCACGCCTTCATCCCTTCATTCATGCGATGCTCACTGCATTAGTTACTCCTTCATCCCTTCATTCAT
>NC_022028.1:2639488-2640775 GCF_000317375.1 Microtus ochrogaster | reverse complement strand
AAGAGAGAGAGACCGAGAGACAGAGAGAGAGAGAGAGAGAGAGAGAGAGAGAGAGAGAGAGACTGGGCTCTCAAAGCCAACCCCCAGCAAGGGCAGCCCTCTCTCTAAGCCCACCTTCCCCAAACAATGTCACTGACTGAGGACCGTGTTGAAATGCCTGTACCTACAGGGAACTTTTTTTTATTTGTTTATTTTGTTTTTCAAGACAGGGTCTCTCTGTGTAGCTCTGGCTGTCCTGGAACTGGTTTTGTAGACCAGGCAGGCCTTGAACTCACAGAGATTCACTGGCCTCTGCCTCCCAAGTGCTGGGATTAAGGGTGTACACCACCATACCATGCGCAAAAGTTACTTTTATTTTCTTGAGTTTTTTGTCTGCATGTAATGTATGTCTGTGTACCCCATGAGCACCTGGTGCCCAGAGAGGCCAGAAGTGAGTTTGGATTTCCTGGAGCTGGAGTTACAGAAAGTGAGCCATCTTGTGGTTGCTGGGAATTGAACCCTGGTCCTTTGAAAGAGCGCCAGTGCTTTTAACCGCTGAGCCACCTCTCCAGCCCTCAGGCAGCATTCTTATTCAATGGAGCCCTGGTACTCAAGCTCTGGTTGCAGAGGGTGAGCAAGACTCTGGTAGATGCTAATGTGACCTGGGGCCGTCCGGAGGCCACAGCAAACCATGAGAATCTGGTAGGCTTCATCTTGAACAGGCCAGCCTCAGTGCAGAGACAATGTCACCAGCTGTCTGTGGGCAGAGGCCCAGAGGAAGGGGAACAGGCTCACGGTCCTCTTGGGCTCTGCACTGCAACCTGCCTCCTTCTCTTCACATTCCCAGAGCATCCTGCAGAGCCCAGGGCCTCACATTAATGACCAAGAGCATTCCAGTCACATTGCTAGACTCTCTACCTCTCTACCTGCAGCGGCAGGCTCCTCAGGCAGGGATGCAGGCTCACGCCTGCAATCCTCGTTCCCACTCAGGAGGTAAAGGCTGGAGGTTCCAGAGCTTAAGGTCAGCCTTGACTACTTAGTGAGATCAAGGTCAGTTTGGGCTACTGGAGATTCTGGCTCAAGAAACAACATTAACTAGGGGATAGAGAGGAGGCTCAGTAGTTGGGAGTGTGTGTGTGTGCTACTCTTGCAAAGGACCCAAGTTTGGTTCCCAACACCCATGTTGGGATGCTTACAACCATCTATTCCAGTTCCAGGGTATCCTACTGTCATTTCTGGACTCCATGGCTCCTGTACACACACACACACACACACACACACACACACACACACACACACACACACAAA
>NC_022028.1:2635940-2636863 GCF_000317375.1 Microtus ochrogaster | reverse complement strand
AAAGAAAGAAAGAAAGAAAGAAAGAAAGAAAGAAAGAAAGAAAGAAAAAGAATCTAAAAGGAGTTACCAAATAATAGGGGAGACAATGCCCAAATAGTACATCTTATATCACCAAGCAAAATCTCCAGTGCCAGGAATAGGTTGCATCTTTTTGAGTCATTGGTCAAAAGGGTTCCGTGGAAACCCCTAAACATCATAGGCCAAGGCTGTTGATAACTCTCCACAACCTGACACCAAGGCTCTATTGCAGAAGACAGAACTTACATATGGCTTTCGGACATGGAGTTGAGCTGGTGCCTGGCTGGAAGCTTCAGCCCTGTTGACTAGTGTTCGTGGTGTTAGAAGGTCCTCTGCATGCTATCAGAGGAGAGAGAGAATCATCAGTATCTCCCAGCTGCAATCCCTGTGACCTGAAACAGCAACCTGCCTACAAATACGCTGGTGCAACTGCGGCACAGACGTCAGGGGGTAACCAACTGCCCTCTCATTGGGTTTAAGACCCACTCTAGGGCTGGAAGCCACACCAGACACTGCCAAGTAGTCAAGAACCTGAGACTAGAAAGGTCACAGACCTAAGGGAAACCTGACATGTTATCCTGCTAGAAGAAAATAGCAATACAATAACTCATACCAACATACTGCTGTATTGCTATTCTTGGCCCTCAGCAGAGAAGCTTCTTCTTGTATTTGGGAACTAACACAACTGAGCAGTTGCAGAGAGTGAGAGATTGGAGCACTCGGTCCTAAGAGGGATATCTTCATCAAAGCCCTCTCTCAAAGCTCAGGGATCTGTGAGAATAGGAGGTGGGAGAGAGTAGGAGCCAGAGGTGAAGGCGGATCGGATTAATACAGACAAATTGGTATAAGTTGATACAACTTTAATGTAAATAGCACACTCACGCAACCGGAGTTCCAGCGATGCA
>NC_022028.1:2627428-2628990 GCF_000317375.1 Microtus ochrogaster | reverse complement strand
AACTCCCTGCACATGAGAAGTAAAACAAAAAGAGCCCAGAGTTCAAGCCTCAGCACCACATGCAGCACAGGAAAGAAAGACCAAAGCCTAGAGCTCACACAGAGCACAGGCTAGACCAGTGCCTAGAGCTCACACAGAGCACAGGCTAGACCAGTGCCTGGAGCTCACACAGAGCACAGGCTAGACCACTGACCATTCTCATCCACAGTGGATATTGCATGCCATTCTCACACTCTTCAGGAGGGAGTCACCTTGATGAAAGTCTAAATTAGCGTTAGGCAGCTAGTCTGTGCCTATGCCAGGAAGTCTTAAAGGCAAACATCACAGGAGAACTCTGATTCCATCTGGGGAGAGGCTCAGAAGTTGAAGTGTGATCATGAGGGCCCATGTTTGGATCCCCAGAACTCACCTACATGCCAGCAGGTTGCGGTGGACCACCTGGAACCCCAAGCTTGAAAGGTGGAGACTGGCGATCCCAAAGCACCTGGTTGACAAGACTTGCCGAATCGGCAAGCTTTGGGTTTGATTAAGACCAGCGTCTGTGAACAAGGTGGAAAGAACAATGGGGGACGCTGGCTTCCACGTGCATCTGCACTCACATGTACACAATTCACCCATGAACTTTTGTGTGACAGTATTCCTGGGGAGACGTGAACAAACTCATCCAGATAGGGGACAGACAACAGATCAAAGAGAGAACACCCTGAAAGTCCAGTCGGATGGGGAATGAGTTTATTGGGGTTCCCTGTAGGAATACAGGTAAGGCAGGTGCAGCACCAAATGCCACTGCAGTAAGGGGATGATCCTGAAAGCGGGAAACTTGGAAGATGCAGCACAACCCTCAGACAACTTAACAGTGTGGGCAGTAACTTTCCCAGGCAATTCGAGTGCGGTTTCTGGAAATGAGACAAAGTGTCTGAAGTAGGAAGTACATTGGGTTAGAGAAGGAGCTGATTTGATGATACCTTTGAGGAAAGTCAGTGAGAAAGGCACACAGGGAGATGAGAGCTGGAGAATAAACAGAATAGTGACATGGACTTATAGAAAGCAATCTAACGCACAATTGGAGGTCTAGATTGAGCAAAGAGGCAAAAATGTATTTTATGTATGAATTGACAATGTCTCAGCAGGTGAAGGAGCTTGCTGCCAAGCCTGACCACTTGAGTTGTCACAAGCAGAGACCAGAGAAGGATGTTGGGTGCCCACCAGGAACTAGGTGACCAGGAAGCCCCAGTGACCTCTAGTCTCTACCCCACACAGAGCTCAGGTTATAGAAGCTCATGTAGCCATGACCAACTTTTCATTTTAACTTCTTTATTGGATCTTTGGGAGTCTCACCTTGCTCACCCCATTTCTGCTCACCTCCTGGCCATGTTCCCCCCTTATCCCCATCATGTCCTCAACAAAAGAAAACAAAACAGAGTAAGCAAGCAAACAAAAGCAATAACTAAAACCAAAATCAAACCAAAACAAAAACAGAAAAACCTCTTTGCTTCTCCTTCTTTCCCAACTCTTCAACCCTCTTCCTCCATCCTGGTGGCACTGGAGGCTTCGGTGTGTCA
>NC_022028.1:2620252-2626368 GCF_000317375.1 Microtus ochrogaster | reverse complement strand
CAGCACAAACAAATATAACACATCTTAAAGTAATATTCCACAGCAGTTTGGTTCATGGCCTCTGGTTTCTGAAGGCACACCATCCTCTCTGGGTCCTCATCAGAACTCCTCTGGGGATCTTGTGGCTGCCCAGAGTCTTGGAGATCTTGTGGGTGTTGTTCCACAGGAGCGGTCCCCTCACCAGCTCCAGCAGGTCCTAGAAGGGGTAGATGCTAGGCTGGGTCAACCCAAAGCCTGGCTGTGGGCCTGGGTTGTAGCCACGCTGGTCTGTCTGTCCACCTACTGGGGCCACCTGCCTCAGGCCAGGAGGCAGAGTCAGCTCCCCTACGTTCATTCCCTCAGGGCTGGCTCACCCTTGCCTGTGGTGAGGTTTGCAGGCCATCTCTCCTAGTGCAGGGGCCACCTCTCTTGCTGTAGTGTCCAGTGAGAGGCGAGGCCTGCTTTCTCAGGGCCAGTGAAGGGCGGGGCGGCTCAGCATGGCCCTCTGATTCATCTCACATGGTTCCTAAGGTCTACTGAGGTGATACAGGCCTCAGACATCAACTCAGAGCCCAGCTGCAGCTGGGCCATGGACCCAGACATGACCCATGGCAACAGCTTGGGCCCAGACGACATCCTGGCCCTGAGTGGAAGGAATGATTCTGGCGGTTGTATGGCCACTGGACACCACCGAGGACTCAGGTTGTTGCCCAGACAGGGCCTCATGTGGCCTTTGGTGGCACCATAGGACATGGGCATCAACACAGACCTGCTGAGGTAGAACCACGAACTCAAACACTGTTCTAGGCAGCAGCCTAGGCCCGGTTGTCACCATGGCCCCAGATGGTGGCAAAGGCTGCCAAGATTGGGTACGGCCCCAGCTGCAGCATGGCTCGTGGACCAAACATGGCCCTAGGAGGCAGCTCAGTCCATAGACATCAACATAGACCCTGGCTACCGTGGGACCAGGGACCCAGACATGGCCCTAGGTAGCAGCCCTGCCGGGCATCACCATGGCCTCACGTGGCAAGCAGACCTCCAGTGTCGGCCCACTCCTCACCGTCTTCAATTCTCCCATTCTTTATCTTTCCACAGCGCATGAACCTTTCTGCTTTTCTGTCCCTCCCGTTTCTCCACCACACAGTTCCTTAGCATAATAGGGCCCACATGCCCAGCGTTGCAAGTCACCAGGAGGGCCCATGACGGTCTTCCGGACAGCCAGGACCTTGAGGACCCTGCCAGGCCCAACTTCTTATGTGAGTTCTGGAACTCAAGTGCAGGTCCTCAGGTATACGCAGGAATATGAGCAGGAAATGCTCTTCCCCACTGAGCAATCTTTTCAGCCCTTGCAACTGTATATAACTCATTCATTAATCTATTCATTCATTACTTTTCATGTTAGGGATTAAATCCAGGGCCTCCGACACCTTACACAGATGCTCTACCAATGACGTCCAGCCCCCTCCCTCCCTCCTTCCCCACCCCTCTCACATCTTCCCGGGGAATGAACTCAGGGCCTCACTCTGCTGGGCAAATTCTCTAACACAGAACTACATCCCCAGGCCACTTTGTTTTCACACAGGGCTTCACTGAGTTGCCCAGGCATCCTTAAATACATTCTGTAGTTCAGGCTTGTCTCAAACCTGTGATCCTCCTGCCTCAGCCTCCCTACCACAAACTTCCAGGATCATGAACCTGAGCCATCATACCCAGATTGCATTTTATTTTAGTTTTTCATGCCGTTGCGGACCAATACAATTATTACGTGAAAATCGTGGTTATAAAACTCTAACTGGGGGCTGGAGAGATGGCTCAGTGGTTAAGAGCACTGACTGCTCTTGCAGAGGACCCAGGTTCAGTTCCTCCCACACTGGATTGTTAACAACAACCTCTAATGCTGGTTCCAGGGGATGCAACTCCCTCTTCCGACCTTCGGGAGCCCCGTAGTCATGTGCTCATAAACACACACACACAAATAAAAATATTTTTTTTTGAAAAAGAAAACTGTGACTGGTCATTATACTAAAATTAGAACATAAAGAAGAATATACATTCGGTGTACATGAATTATTGGCTTTTAGTTAATTATTAAACCAAACATCGCTGCCAGTCCTCTGACAAACTCCCAGATATTTAATATTACCTAAATTTAGTGATCAGTATATTTTATTTATTTTACTCTTTCATCATTTAAACAAATATGTTGGGTGGTGGTGCACTTTTTTTATCTCAGAGGCAGGCAAATCTCTGTGAATTCGAGGCCAGTCTGGTCTACAGAATGAGTTCCAGGACAGTCAGGGCTGCACAGAAAACCCTGCTTGAGAAACAAAACAAAAGAATATATATATATTATATGCATGCACAGTTTTTTTTGTTTTGTTTATATATGTGTGTGTATATGCACACACACACACACACACACACACACACACACACACACACACACACACACAGTGTTTTGAAGGCAAAGGCAGGAAGATCTCTGTGAGTTCATGGCCAGACTGGTCTACAGAGAGAATTCTAGCAGGGCTATATAGTGAGACCTTGTCTCAAAAATAAATAAATAAATAATTTAAAAAAAGTTTTGTTTTATGTTTTTCTGTGTTAATACAAACTTATAATACTGATTTGTAGACCAGCTTGAACTAATATATGACTGTCTACACACACACACACACACACACACACATTAATAATGTCTTCTCAAGTCAGGAGTGATGACTTACACTCTGGGCTATACAGCGAGTACTAGACCAGCCAGGGCTTATGGTAAGACCCTGTTTTCAAAAAATAAAATTGAATAAGTATTTTTCTCATCTTCTAGAAGAAGAATGAAGTCTGAAGGCCACATTCACCTCCAACTTTCTGATAGATTGTCTGACGTGTGCCTGTCCACCCTGCTGGGAGCAGAGCCAAGGATGGGGTTGGTTTTGACGTCTCTAGTTTCTAAATGACCAGGCAGGGATAACCAGGCCGAGTCCTTGGCAGACGCAGCCAGCCTGCTGGTGTCCAGCGCCCGTCTCAGAAGGCTGCACTTCCCATGCCAGCTCTGTCTGTGTTTTACAGCATGGGTTGTGATAACTTTTGTGACCCTGTAGATTCCTGAGGACTGATCTGCCTGTGTGCTCTGGAGTGACTGTGACACGTGACAGTCTCAGGACCCAACTACTTCTCTAGGAAGAGCAGAACATGGAGAAGTTTCTGGAAGACCTATTAAGATGCTGCAGCCCCTCCATGGAGACGAGGAACAATTCGACGGGCTGGGGCGTGAAGACAGACTGAAAATGGTAGACATACGGGGCATTGTGTTTCCCCGTCAGCGGGAGAGAGCTTGAAGCTTGCAGCTGGGACGTGGGTTGGTGGTTCTGAGTCCTCTTTTGAGATGGTTTCTTTACGCAGCTAGCTCCTTGTCACCCTGGGAATAGAAACCAGTGCCACTTGGCAGTCCTAAAAATAAACGCAGGCCAGACAAAGACAGAGACCTGGATGTGTGAGAGCCGGAGACTGGCTAGGACTGTGGAGGCCTTCCCAACCAGCCACACCAAAGCCAAGATCCCTATGAATCGAAAAATGTTTGATCTGATGGAATCAAAAGAATTCAAGGCTTGGGTATGTAGCTCAGTTGGTAGAGTGCTTGCCGAGCACTCATGAGGCCCTGTGTTCGATACTGGTATCACATAGAGCCAAGTGTGGTGGCATGGTGGCCTTCTCCCTTTACTCCAGCATTAGGTGTACGTACAAGAGGATCGGGACTTTGAGTGTGTGGCCAGATCTTTTTTTTTTTTTTTTTTTTTTTTTTTTTTTTTTTTTGGTTTTTTGAGACAGGGTTTCTCTGTGGCTTTGGAGCCTGTCCTGGAACTAGCTCTGTAGAACAGGCTGGTCTCAAACTCACAGAGGTCCTCCTGCCTCTGCCTCCCGAGTGCTGGGATTAAAGGCGTGCGCCACCACTGCCTGGCAGGATGGACGATCTTGTCAGGGAAAAAAAAAATCAAATGTGAAGTTGCTTTCTCCTGTGACCTGGTTTCCTACCAGCGACACTAGCCCCTTAAATCAAGGGGCACTCTGTGTCATTTGATGCCTCTCTCAGGGCTGCCCCCGACAATCTCTCATCTGAGTGCCTTGTCCCTTTTAGATATCAGTTAAGGTTTCCCTCTGAAGGGCAGAGATGTCTAAATTCCACAAATGACGCTGGGCCATCGCTAGCCCAGGCTTTGACTGTTTATCCTGCTACAGCCCAGACCAGCTTGATCACTTGGTCCTCCTGGCTCAGCCTCCTGAGGGTAGGATTATAGGTATTACCACATCCCTCATACCCCCAGCTCTCCAGCCTAGTCTTTAAAAGAACTCTAGCTGCTTCTGCCTCAGTCTGGAGTCCTGGATACTCTGGGTCAAGATGCTGGGGAAAAATCCAGGCAGCCTCCACGCATGGCAACCACCCCAGCAGAATGCAGCCAACAGACGATAAGTATTGTCAGCTTTGCCCCCAGTCAATCATAACAGCAAGTAGTGCTTGTGTTAAGTCCTTATGCTTTGGGGTAGTTTTTTTTGTTGTTGTTGTATAGACATTGTCTCAACACATAGTGGTCCTGGTTGGCCTAGAACTTGCTTTGCAGATCAGGCTGACCTTGAACTCTCGACCTCCCCTCCGGAGTACTGGGATTAAAGCATTGTTCTATGTTCATGGGGTGGATTTTATATGGGACAGACATGTGGAGATCTGGTGTGAGCCTTCTCTAGGTCATTCCATCCTAATGTGATCCTAAAGGTGGTACCTTAGCTCCGTTTTCAGGTGCAAAGACTCAACATCGCCCTGCCCTCTCACAGCTGGGAAGTACTGTATCCTGATTCCACAGCTAAGTCTGACTCCACGGGCTGGTTAGAGAATGGTGAGGGTGGGGGGAATGTGTCCCAGAAGTTAGCAAAGGAGAAGCCATGTTATCCATGCTTCTTACCTATGTAGGACCATCCTGGGCTACAGCAGGAGCAGAGTGAGGAGAGGCCCAGGGTCCACTGCAGTGGTGACCAGGCCTTGCGTCCGTCCGAACTGACTGGGACAGCTTCCTGGCTGTCCACCCTGGCCCCTCTTGCTCCTCACTTGGTATGACATACCTCATGATGTCACAGGGTCCTGGTTGGGTACTATTTCCCCAAAGGGCCCCCGGTTCACCCAGTTCACCGGCCTGCTGCCCACATGGCCAGTCTCTTGCTGCGTGTATCTACAGAGTGACTGTCACAGGAGCATCTGCACTGAGCATTCCCTTGGTACATCAAGAGTCCCTGAGCTGGGGGTCACAAGAGGCTTTCTTTTCCAATCTCCTCAGCTACATCCTTTTCCATGAATTCTCTGACCCCTCCTTCTCCCTGTCAGCCTGTGGCATCCTAATGGCACTAAGTCAAACATGAAACCTTTGTTCCTCTCCGGTAGCTGGACTCCCTAATGGACGAGACAGGAAGGACAAGGTGGTCCTGCTAACGACGCCGAACACCTGTGAGCACGTGAGGTCAGAGACACTGCTGGGTACTGGTTGGCCGGGTACTGGGTATGCGGAACTGGTTGGCTGGGAGCCAGCCTAGGCACCTGCTGGCAGGGGTGTCCCAACAGGGAGCCTGCATTTCTTTGGGAACCTGGGAGGAGAAAGGAACTTTTCAGTGCAATTGGTAGGGAAGGTAGGGGGCACAGATGGGAAAGTCAGCTAGTTTCAGATTTTGTCACAGCTGAGGCAGGTAGCAAAGTGAAAAAATATTCTAGATAGACTGGATAGACATTGGGGTCTGTTGTGTAGCTTCCCATTGCCCCAGTTGCAGCCTGGAGTGTGACTTTGGAATTAAAAGTTCCATTTATTTATTTGTGTGTGTGTGTATGTGTGTGTACGTGTGCGTGCCTGCGTGTGTGTGTGTGTATGTGTGTGTGCCTGCGTGTGTGTGTGTGTGTACGTGTGCGTGCCTGCGTGTGTGTGTGTGTGAAGAACCTTACCATGTGTGTGAAGAACCTTACCATGGGACCATCTCAGTCACTGGGCTCTCACTCGCGTGTGTCCTCAGGACAAGATGGTCTCTGCTGCCACCTCCTCTCCAGTGACTCTCCATTCTCGGGCAAAATGACAATTCTGGTAGGAACCACATAAGTAAGCCTCTTC
>NC_022028.1:2617342-2619972 GCF_000317375.1 Microtus ochrogaster | reverse complement strand
CTCCCTCCCTCCTTCCCCACCCCCTCCAGTGCTCAGGATGGAATCCAGGACAGGCAGCATGCTAAGAGACCACTCTACTTCTCAATCCCACCCCAGCCATGTCTTCTGTCTTCCTATTCCCTCTGTTCTCTTTGGAAGGCTCCTCCCTCCCCAGGTTAGGAGAGACGGCTCAGTGGGTAAAATGCTTGGTGTGCAAGCATGAAGATCCAAGTTCAAATCCCCAGAATCTACACAAAGCTCCTCAGAGATAAAGGAAGCAGAAACAGGAGGATCTTGGAAGCTGCAGGCCAGCTAGCCTGGTGCACACAACAGTAAACAAAACAAAACAAGAAGCCCTGTCTCAAACAAGGGCGGGGCAGGGGATGAAGACTGACATCAGACTGTATTCTAACCTCCACGCATACCATGTGTGTGGCCACACTTACATATATGACGTGTGGGGGGGCGGTAAATAAGAAACGAAGCCCTCCCCAGGGCAGCTGTTTCTCTGGTAACTGTTCCTCTATGTAGCGTATGGACAGTGCCTGCTGGCCACAGAGCTCTAGACAGAATAGAGTCTGCCATGACAGCCTTGAAGCTGCCACTCACTTCTTCATAGGCCTCAGTTTCCTCACATGGAGTGACAGGGCAAAGCAAAAGTTGTCTGCCCTCTGGAGCTTCCAGTGACTCACCCCACAATCATGGAATCGAGGGCCTGCTGTCTGACGGGTCCTGGGCCGGGTACTGAGGCAACATGGTGAATGGTGCCTGGCCCGTGTCTGTGGTCTTGAACCTCTAGAGCCAACAGGGAGGCGGTGAGTGGTCTCCTGCGGCTGGAACATCATTTGCGTTATCGAGTTTGTTAGAAAAGCAGGACCCCTCCTCCATCCCCAGCACAGCTGATTCTCTGAGTGAACTTTCTGACTTGAGGGCCCATCTCTACAGAGGAGACAGGCAGGGCCGAGGAGATGGTTCGGGTGGGAAATAGTTTCTGATGCACACACACCATGACGGCCTGACTACAGATGCCCAACAGCCCCCAAAGGAGCCACACACTGTGCCCCTGTGGTCCCAGTGCCATGAAGGCTCCGGCAAGAGGGTTCCTGGGGCTTCCAGTCAGTCCATCCAACTGAACTGTCAACTCAAGGTTCAATGAGAAAATGTGGCTTAAAAATAAGATGGAGGGACTGGAGAGATAGCTCAGTGGTTAAGAGCACTAGCTGCTCTTCCAGAGGTCCTGAGTTCAATTCCCAGCAACCACATGGTGGCTCAAAACCATCTGTAATAGGGTCTCTTCTGGGCTGCAGACATACACACAGACAGAATATTGTATACACAATAAATAAATAAATAAATAAATAAATAAATAAATAAATAAATAAATCTAAAAAAAAATAAGATGGGGGAGCTGGTGAGATAGTTAGGTGGCCAGAGACGCTTGCTTCGGAGCCTGACCACATGAGTTCAATCCCCAGGCTCACATAATTTATTGTTGTTGTTGGGTTTATTGAGCCAGGGTTTCTCTGTGTAACAGCCCTAGCTGTCCTAGAACTCACTCTATAGCTGGCCTCAAACTCACAGAGATTCACCTGCCTCTGCCTCTGAGTGCTGGGAGTAAAGGGGTGTGCCACCACCGCCCTGCCTTGTCTCTTTCTTAGACTGACCTGGGCTTTCTCCTCTAGTGTGGAGGAGATGCAGCTCCTCTGCTCTGTGCTGGGAGCCGTGTTTGGGGAGTTTGCGAGTCTCCACATGTTTCCCCTTAGGCTTAATTAATGGCCAGGCTGATGTGCTTTCAGGTTGGAGATAATTCCCCTTAGGATGTCAAAAGCAGCGCTCTTTTTCAATGGCACTGACTGAACAGTCAGGCATTACTTTGGTCTCTGTGCTTTTGATGCGCCTCTGCTTTCTTTCTGCGAGACCGTGAGATCGCTCTTTCTTTCTGTCGCAGTTCTGAAACTCTGTGACGGTGCCCTAGGGAATAAGCTTTCACTTGCTCTTTGGCCCGCTCAGCTTGGAAATTCAAGTTGAAAAACTCTTGAATTACTTCTTTTTCCTCTCCCTTCCCCTCTCCAGCTAACCCCTACATGTCCCTTTGACAGCTCTTCAATGTTGCCTGGGCTAGCCTTGGACCCTGGGCTGAGGTATGCCTCCTGCCTTAGCCTCTTTGGTAGGTGGCACTGCAGGCACCACAGTGTCTTTCCTGTTTCCCTTTATGGGTTGTGTGTATGTGTATATATGGGGTACTTTTAGTATGGTCTTTATTTTATTCTTAATTGTAATAATTTAATAAGGAATAGCTATTAATTAGTTTACCTTTGGTTTAAAAATGTACTTATCTTGAGCTGGGTGGTGGTGGCGCACCTCTTTAATTCCAGCACTCAGGAGGCAGAGGCGAGTTAATTGCTGTGAGTTCGAGGCCAGCCTGGTCTACAAGAGATAGTTCCAGGACAGGCTCCAAAGCTGTAGAGAAACCCTTCCACGAACCTCCGCCCCCCGCCTCGCTTAAAAAAATTACTTATCAGCCGGGCGGTGGTGGCGTACCCCTTTAATCCCAGCACTTGGGAGGCAGAGGCAGGCGGATCTCTGTGAGTTCGAGACCAGCCTGGTCTACAAGAGCTAGTTCCAGGATAGGAACCAAAACCACAGAGAAA
>NC_022028.1:2616542-2617242 GCF_000317375.1 Microtus ochrogaster | reverse complement strand
TATGTTTATATGTATGTGCAAAGCTCATGGAAGCCGCAAGAGCGTTGAATCCCCCATAGAACTAGAGTTGCAGATGGTTGTATGACAATATGTGGGTGCTGGGAACTTTAGGTTCGCTGGAGGAGTGCTATGTGTTTTTGATGGCTGAGCCATCTCTCTAGCCTGGTTCTGGGAGGATCTGATGTCCTTTATTGGCTGGGTTTTTTGTTGCTTTTTGTTTTTGTTTTGTTCTAAGACAGGGTTTCTCTGTGTAACAGCCCTGGCTGTCCTGGAACTCGATTTGTAGACCAGTCTGGCCTCGAACTCATGGAGATCCACCTGTCTCTTGCTTCCTGAGTGCTGGGACTAAAAGCGCGTGCCACCACTGCCTGACTTCTAGCCTTATTTTATTTTAATCTTAAGAAAGAGTCTCACATGCCCCAGACTAGCCTCGGGCTCTCCTTGTGGCAGAAGCTGGCCTTGAGATCTTAATCCTCCTGCCACCTTTTACCTCCTGGTCACTGGCGCAAAACTTGTGTGTCGTTATGCCTGGTTTATGCAGGCTTAGACATGAGCAAGGGCCTTATGCATCCTAGACACACACTCTTGACTGAGTTGCGTCCCGGATCCTGTTGTTTCCTAAGACACGGCCTTGCTATGCACCTAGGCTGGCCTGGAGTCCTCGGCCTTTTCGGTGCTGGGACTACAGTTTTTTTTTTTG
>NC_022028.1:2615214-2615707 GCF_000317375.1 Microtus ochrogaster | reverse complement strand
TTGGGACTACAGTTTTTACAGCCACACCTGACCCTGTCTTTAGCTTCCAGTCTCCATGCATTGTTTTCATTGCTGCTATCATATTTTTAATTTCTAAGACTTCATTTTGTTCTATGAATGCTCATTTTTCTATTGTTTGACTTTTATTTCATAGATATAGCTCAGGAGGCAGAGGCAGGTGAATCTCTGTGAGTTTGAGACCAGCCAGGTTTACATAAAGCAGTTTCGGCCTGGGCTGCATAAGGGACCATGAGACCCTGCCTAAAAAAGGTGGGGGAAGAATGGAGTTAATTCAGACATGATGGCACAAGATTTTAATGCTAGGACTCAGGAGGCAGAGGCTGATAGAGCTCTGTGAATTTAAGGCCAGCCTGGTCTACAGAAAGCATTCTAGGCCAGGGCTACATATGAGACCATGAGACATGTTTGCAGGTGGAGTGAGCTGAGTGTCTGTGTGAGTGTATGTGCATGTGTGTGCAGGTGTGAGTGTATG
>NC_022028.1:2613118-2614291 GCF_000317375.1 Microtus ochrogaster | reverse complement strand
GTGTGTGCAGGTGTGAGTGTATGTGCACGTGTGTGCAGGTGGAGTGAGCTGAGTGTCTGTGAGTGTATGTGCATGTGTGTGTAGGTGTGAGTGTATGTGCACATGTGTGTAGGTGGAGTGAGCTGAGGGTCTGTGAGTGTATGTGCACATGTGTGCAGGTGGAGTGAGGGTCTATGTGAGTGTATGTGCACGTGTGTGCAGGTGTGAGTGTGTGTGCACATGTGTGCAGGTGTGAGTGTATGTGCACGTGTGTGCAGGTGGAGTAAGCTGAGGGAGCCCACCACGAAGGGAAGCCTGCATCTTTGTTGTCCTTGCTGGCCGAGGACTGGGCTTCCTCAGCCACCCTCCCTTCCGCTGCCCCAGCAGTTCATCCTGCTGTATTCATCTTCTGGAGTCTGTTCCTCAAAATAAAACAATCTCTGAAGCATCTCCGGCTTCAGGAGACAGGAGGGTAGTGCATGAAGTCCGTCCTCCATCTTTAATTAGAAGTTGCTCCAACTGGGTTTTCTGTTGTCGCCTCAAATTCCACCGGACTCCGAGTCACGCTTTCCTCTTCCGCCACAGTGAGCTGCTTTTCCATATAGTCTTCTTCCTGCCCCGGCTTTCTGTCACTCTGTTCTCTAAGCTTCAAAACCATAGGGTCCCTTTTGTATCTTTGTTTTCCTTGTCTCCTATTTGTGGAACAAGGTCACAAGGTTTCTCTCCTTCCTCTCTGCTCCTCACACTCCCTTCCTTGGTTCGCAGCAGCACCCAGACCTGTCTTCTCACAGCAGGGCAGGAATGGGAGGCCCTGGGGAGACATCTTCCAGCGTTGCCCTCACAGCTGATCTGCAGAATGAAAATGTCTGTCTAGTTTTAATTTTCTTTGGTCTGGGTTTAGTTAGGCTTTTGTTGTTTTGTATTTTCAGGCAGGGTATTGGTGTGTAGCCCAGATTGGCCTCAAACTCACAATCTCTTCCACTTCAGTGTCCCTATCAAATCTGTGTAAAAAAAGAAAGGAGCTAGAGAGTCGGCTCAGGTGTTAGGGCATGCGCTGCTCTTCCAGAGGACCTGCGTTCGGTTCTGAGCACCCATGTTAGATACCTTGAAACCGCCTGTCACTCCAACCCCAGGAGAGCTCAGGCCTCTGACCTCCTCAGCACCTAAACTCACATGCACACAACACTCTCCCAC
>NC_022028.1:2610435-2612621 GCF_000317375.1 Microtus ochrogaster | reverse complement strand
AAAATAGGGGGAGCCAAAAGTGATGGTGCACACCTATAATCTTAGCATTTAGCAGCAGGACCAGGAGTTCAAGGCTACCCTAGAGGCCAAGATGGCCAGAGTCTGTTTCAAAACCAACCAAACAACAACACAAAACAAGCAAAAGGCTTAACAGGTAAGAGCACTTGCTGTCCAGCGTGGCGATCAGAGTCCAATCCCCGGAACACACAAAAATCCAGATGCCCAGAGGCCGTGATGAACATCTGTAAGCCCAGTGCCCCTGCTGCAGAGAGAGGTGGAGACAGAATCAACGCCTAGAAGCTCCGGGGCCAGGCAGCTTGGAGTCCTAAAGGACATAATGGTGACCAGCAGAGACAAATGAAAGAACCTCTCATTCGCACGTGTATGCTGTGGTGCACACACATCACACACAGAGAATGGTGCACACATATCATACACACAGAATGGTGCACACACATCACACACAGAATGGTGCACACACATCACACACAGAATGGTGCACACACATCACACAATGGTGCACACACATCACACAATGGTGCACACATATCTCTCACACACAATGGTGCTCACATCTCACACACAATGGTGTACACATCTCTCACACACAATGGTGCACACACATCACACACATAGAATGGTACACACATACCACACACACAATGGTGCACACATCTCACACATATAGAATGGTACACACATATCTCACACACAATGGTGTACACACATCACACACAATGGTGCACACACATCTCACACACAAAGCAACGTAATAAAATTTGAGGGGACGGCTGTCACAACCATCATACATAAACTGGACAACCCTTCCAGGCCTTGGCACAAACATATTTGATGCTGTCCAGAACAAAAGTCCGCGTTTCTGGGCGGAGCAGCAGCTTCCACCATCTGCCTCCAGTCTGTATGTCCAGGCGGAGCCCTCCCGCCTCTCTTGCAGGCAGTTCTGAAGCAGCCTCCAGCCTGCCTTTCAAATCCTCCCTCTGCCCAGCCACACCCTCCCCCTGGCTCCACTCAGATGCCCAGAGGAGTCACACAGCCAGAGCCTTTCCCAGGCCCCTGCCCCTGCTTCTGTTTGTCAGCTGGCTTCCCGGTTCCTTGAGGAGAGAGACTGTCTAACCCATTTTGTATTTTAAGACCTCATCGGTGTCTTGAATGCAGGACATCTCAATAGGTTTAGAATGTGTGAGTGACGGGCTTGCTACATTTCATTATTTATCCTCCCTTCCCTGTGGCCTTTGCTGTCGAATATTAATAACACTCCTTAAATGATGAAGGTGCTTGGAAGTGTCAGGAGAACTCTCCCCGTGGAAAGCTGCCTAGAGCGGCAGGGTCTGGAATGAGTTCTTTTCTTTGGTGGAGATGGGGAAGGAGGACGTCACTATGTAGACCAGCCGGAGTAGGGTCTTCTCAAGTCTTTTAAGTTCTGTGTGTGTGTGCGTGTGCAAGTGTGTTTCAGCCATTATTCCTCAGAAGCCAATCACTTAGTTCTTTAGACAAGGCTGTCTTTCCAACCTGGGGCTCCCCTGAGTAGGGTACCCCAACAGGGAGGATTCCTGTGTCTGCCTCTCCAGTGCTGGGATTTCAAGTATGCACCATGCCTTTTATTTATTTATTTATTTATTTATTTATTTATTTATTTATTTACTTATTTATTTTTTAGGACAAACTCTGGGAACAAACTTGGGCCCTCACACTTGTGCGGCAAGCATGTGACTGACTGAACCATCACCCCAGGCCCTGCTGAGTGCTAATTTTTTACTTAATAGTTTATGTCACTACACAGTGGTGGTCGTTTTGCCATCTATTCTGTGACCCCTACGAGGCTCCAGGCCCAAGTCTACTAGTGGTCACTGGTGCTCCCCAGAGCCCCCAGAACTAGCCTGGGTGTAAACCAGAGGCTTAGTTAACACTGAACCTGGGCAGAGGTTCAGTTAACACTGCACCTCAGTGTAAAGCAGGCTCAGTCAATGCTGCACCTGGGTGTAAATCAGGTTCAGTTAACATTGCACCTGGGTGTAAAGCAGGCTCAGTTAACACTGCGCTGGGTGTAAAACAGGCTCAGTTAACACTGCACTGGGTGTAAAGCAGGCTCAGTCAATGCTTGCTGCACCTGGGTGTAAAGCAGGCTCAGTTAACACTGCACTGGGCGTAAAGCAGGCTCAGTTAAC
>NC_022028.1:2547287-2610190 GCF_000317375.1 Microtus ochrogaster | reverse complement strand
CAAGCAGGCTCAGTTAATGCTCATAAACTGGCTGTATGCTCTGGGATAAGGGTCCTCTCTGACACAGACACAAAATCAGGCCTGGGTTGGTGGCGCCTGTGGCAGCTAGGAACAGAATGGCCTCCTGGTGCGGCTTCTGGAGACAATGACAGCCAGCTTCTCTCAGAGAAATCTGAAGGGAAAAAATGACGCTGCAGGGGTGGGGTGGGGCATGTCTGTAGAAAAGAACTGCAGGTAAAGGGCAGGTCCCTGGAGGGGAGGACTTAGGAAACTTCACACTCAAGCTGATGTGCTGAGCCCTCCCCTCCCCACCCCTGCCACAGGAGCCCCAAGAGTCAGAGAGTCATGCCTTATCTAGGGAACCCATTAGGCTCAGGCCTGTGTTGATGGAAGGGACTCCCTCCCCATTTCCTCTCCTCCAAACGCCCAGAGATGGTTTCCAGACCACCCCAGGGTCCCATCCCTCTTCCTAAGCATTTTGTGCTAAACTGAGTTCGGAGCAGAGCTTCGTGTGCGTGTGTGTGCGTGCGCGCGTGCGCGCACGTGCTGCGGTGTGCATGCAGAGTTCAGAGGCCAACTTTCAGGAGCTGGTTTCCCACCATGTGGGTCCCAGCAATTGAATCCAGGTTTAACTAATAACTTCACCTCCCGACCCCAGTTCTTCTCTACTTCCCTGGCCCCGACAGAACAGCCCTGGCTGTCCTAGAACTCACTCTGTAGGCCAAGCTGGGCTCGAACTCAAAGAGCTCCTTGCTTCTGCCTCCTGAGTGCTGGGATTAAAGGCATGTGCCACCACTGCCTGGCTTCTTTTTTTATTCGTGTTTATTTCTTATTTATGTTTTGAGAAAGGGTCATGTATGTCAAGACAGGCCCAAGCTGGCCTGCGAAGTTCCATCCTCCTGCTTCAGTCTCTTTCTGTTCTAAAATGAAACATTCCAGCTCTGAGTTCTCTCTGCCCAGCTCAAACTTGACATTAGCAGCTTACAGGAAACCCCTGGAGACTCCCCCCTCCCTTATATCCCCTTCCCATGGAAGACAACCAGGTTCCAAGAGTTCTTGCTACTCCTGCAAATTCCTTAAATCTCTGTTGCATGTCCATACCTGATAGGACATTGCCATGGATGTTTTCAAACATGCTAATAATGGAAGCATTCTGTTTTGTCCCCCCCCAACCCCTTAACTTTTTCATTATTTCTCTAACCTTGGCCTTGCGGGGACCTTGCCTGGCCTTTCCTCTGCTGCCCACTACACTGGATAGCACACCTGAGTTCCCCTCTCTTGAACCAACAATTAGCACTACCCAGCTTACTGCCCTCAAGGCTTTGCCTACCTCTGTTATTTCTGGGCCATAGAAGCAACTCCACCCTGACAGACATCTTTGTGACTGTCCTGCCGACTCGTCCCTCAGGGCAGGTAGTGGCCAACTTGGGGCCAATCCAGGTCCCAGGAAAGCAGGGACCCTCGTAGGACATGCCCATTCCATCCTGGCACGGCCAGCTCCATGTCTGTCTGGACCCTCTGCGAGGATAATGAACCTTTCTGACCAGGCAGGCACAGGGACAGGCTCTTTCTAAAACTTTTGCTTTTTACATCATTTATTTATTTTACCGGGGGAGGAGGACTCCAGTGTGCCCAATGGAGGAATCAGTCTCCTTCCACCATGTGGTTCTGGGGCTTGAACTCGGGTCTTCAGGCTTGGCAGCAAGCACCCTTTCCCCAGGAGCCATCTTGCTAGCCCTGTTTTCCTAAACTTTTGCTCCTGAGGCCAGGCAAGGGGACCAGGCCCCCAGGGTGGGACTGCTCTGCACCCCGTGGAAGGGGCCTCTGGGTGTGAACCAATCACTGACCGGTGTGCGAGCAAAGCCAGGCTGCCAACTCCCACCTCAGACAAGGCTGCCTTTGTCTGCCTGCCCTGAGGTGCTGCAGAAGGCCCTGTTAGAGTATTTCCTCAGGGCGGTTCAGCCTTGCTCTGTTGCAAACCCCGGTTTACCTCATTCAGCCTGGAGAAGAACATCAGCTGGGGGCTCAGAAAGCCACTGTCTAAATACTGCCTCTGAGGAGCACTCAGTTTCTCTCAGTTTCTCTGCTGAGCATCACCAAAGAAGCAGTAGGCACCAAGTGTCCCTCCTTCCTTCCCCAGGGGACAAATTTGGCCCCCATCTCTTCACATTCTGGAGCCCAGGCTAGCCTTGAACTCAATGGTGGTCACCTTCCCGAATGCTTAGATTACAGGCACGAGCCACCATGTCTTCTGAGCCACCTGCTAGCTGGTTAGACCGTGCCTCAGTTTTCCTGTCTAAGAAATGAGGATACGGTACTTAGTCTAGAGTTGTGGGGAATCAAACACAGAGCTTCTAGAAGCATGCAGGACTTATTAAATCTCATTAAACGCTAGTTTTTTTGTTTTATTTTTGTTTTTTGAGGGTTGGTTTTGAGACACGGTCTCATGTAGCCCAGACTGACCTATGATATATGAACTAGAACGACCTTGAACTCCTGATCTTCCTGCCTGTCATGGGCTGGAACTACAAGTACAGGCCACGGGTATGTGTTACTGTTAGAACTCATCCTTCCTTGTGGAAGTCTCCGACTTTGAGTCTCCACATTCTTCTTCCTTCCTTCAGATCTTTTGTGGACTGTATGTAGCTGGTCCGCTTTGTCTGGAGCGCCCTCTGTGGGCCGCGGGGGGCAGGCCCGGGATAGGGTGGTGGTTCTGGAAGGGAAGCCCGCCCTGGGTGTGCAAGGAGCCCTCCCTGTCCAGAGTCCGGCGCAGGAATGCTAAAACCAGGACAAGCCGCTGGCTGGCCGCAGCCAACACCCATCAATAGCGGGAAGACTCGGGCTGGGGAACCGGCTCGGCAGTTAGGAGTGCGGTGCTGGCGGCTCCTGTGGAGGGCTGGAATTGGGTTCCCAGCAACCACATGGTGACCCATAACCATCTCGAACTCCATTCCCTGGGGATGTGATGTCCTTTTCTAGCCTCTGCAGGCACTTAACACACATTCAGACAAGTTATTCATAAACATAAAATAACCTAAAACAAAACAAATAACATAGCCGAGCAGTGGTGGCACACGCCTTCAGTCCCAGCGCTAGGGAGGCAGAGACAGACAAGTGTCAGCGAGTTCTTTTACACAGAGAAACCCTGTCTTGAAAAAAAAAAAAAAAACAAAAAAAAAGGACACTAGGAAGGAGAGAAGCTAGACAGCGTGGAGAACTTCCTGATGGAAAAGTGACAGAGAAGCAAGGCAGACTGGCATTAAGACTAGTGTTGGCCACGGTGCCACACGTCTGTGACCTTAGCACGGGGAGACTCGTCCGAGTCCAGCCTGGTTTCTAGACTAAGTGCCACGACAGCCAGGGCTATATAGGAAAACCCTGACTCAAACACAAAAAAGGTAACGTGAGTGTCTAAGGTCAGTGGTCCTAGAAACGCCCTATGTTGTAGGACAAGTCTTTATCAGCACCGGAGGCTGACCTACTTCTCCACACTGACAAGACATTTGCCACCGTCTATGGGAGAACGGGAATGCAAAACCAAAAGCCACTAGGATTTTAGTTAAAGCAAGAGAAATTGGAGTTAGACTGCTGGGAGAACTGTCTTGAGTATTGTGGGTGGGGGAAGGGCGCCATCTTGTCCCTTTTAGGGTCTGGAGTAAGCGGAGTACCACTGGGAACAACTCTCAGAACAGCGCCTATTTTTGCAGGGTTAGGGCAATGGAGTTGGTGCTTGGCAGACGAGATCCCTGGATTCTCCTGGGGCTCTGGGGGCGGGAAAGAGGAAAGGAGAGCAAAGGTCATGTTAAGGTTTGACTGCAGAAGGTGGTGTCCTGAGTAAGTGCACACTGCCTTTGCGGTGGCCAGGGTCAGGTGACCAGCAGGACAAGCAGCGTGTCTGTCTCCAAGAGGAGCTGTTCCTCTCGATGGTGTGTGTGGGCGGGTGGATGGACAGAGTTCATCTCAGACTGTGTGAGGGAGAGGGGCCAGTGAGCTAGGGTTAGAAGCAAGATTGAAGGTTGGCAGGCGAGGTTGGCTGCGGTCTGAGTCTCAGAAACTGAGAAGCAGCGTGTGGCTTGCAGGGTGATTGCATTCACAGGTCTGGTACTTCTCTTCTGTGCCCCTCCCCCTCGTTCCGGCTGAGCAGCTTCCCGAGTGTAGCGGGCTAACACTAGGAAGGCAGAGGAGGCCCCGGTGAGCAGCGTTCAAAGGGGGGCGTCACCCACGGACAGAACTCACCTTGGGACTAACGGCTGAGCCACTTTTCTCCCGGCCCTTCCCCTCACTCTCCAGGGTCCCGAGTGGATCAGACCATTCTTTTCCCAGCCCAGAACCACCTGACTAGGTCACTGCAGACACACGTGCACCCCAGGGCCAACAGTAACCGACCTGGAGTCACGATGCACGTGCCCACTCAGGTGACATGACAGCAGAGGACCCTGGCTAAGAGTGCCATCAGCAACCAAACCGCAACAGGATCTGGCACTCAGGACTCTGGGTTAGGAGAAGCCTGGTTCGTGCAGGGTGCCAGCTGGGAGAGGGACTCAGGATGGCCTGTGCCCTGGACACATTCACAGGCCTGGCTTGCCTGCCACTCCTGTCTTTAGCAAGTCTTCTGGCTCCAAGGGCCCTCCCTTCCCTCACCTTGGTGACACACACAGGGCCCGGTAAATAGAGGACTTTAATATTTCTGTGCTGGTCAAACGGAACACAGGTGGGGATACATGGGGAAGGCCGGGGCCCCTTGCCTCTCAGGAGGGCGGCTTGTGTGGGGTGGGATAGGGGTTGATGGTGGATGTGGGGTTCTCCTGGGAAACGTCCAAGGAGTCTTTCTCAGGGTAGGGGCTGTCACAGGGTGCTCTGGGCATCCCTGACACCCAGTCCATGGCCTTGGGTTGTGGGTCCCCCATAGGGGGGGTCTGTGGAGTCTCAACTTCTCCAGCTCTAGCGTCTGCTAGAATCCACACTCCCAGCACGATGGGGACTTGGTCCTCTGCAGGGGTCTGAAGAGTCCCCAGAAAGCAGCCCAGGGTTGGGGGCAGGATCCTGCCCTCTCCCTTCTCCTTAGGTAGGGGGGTAGAGCAGAGGGGAAGTGGGCAGGACCCCTAGACCCTGGGGGAGGGGAAGGAGAGGGTCTTGCCACCAACAGACACTGTAAACTTTGGTTTTAAACAATAACTTAAGTGGAGGGATGGCTTCCAGCCTGGGACCGGGGTGCAGAGGGGTGGGCAGGGTGCTCAGAGGCGACAAAGGAAAAAGCCAACAAAAAGATTTGGTTTTTGCTTCCGGCATAAGAAAGGTCTTTGGTCATCCATTTAACTGGGGGGGACAGGTGCTGAGGGGGTGAGAGGACCCCAGTGCGGGGAGAGGGGGACCCGCAGGCTGGGGCTGAGGATGGTTCCCGCCTGGCTTTCTCCTGTACTGTGATGCTCGGGCCACAGAGGCCGCCTGTGCACACAGCTGTGAAGGTGCCCAGCATGGGGGTCCCTCAGTGCTTCCTCAAGTTGGGGTGCCGCAGGAGCACCCGGCAAACAGGCTAGGGTGGAGGCCTGTTTTCGTCTGGGTCCTGTCTCAGGTGTGTGTGGGGGGAGAGCAGGGCACAACTTGCCCCACCCACGCCAGCAGCTTGAGGGGCTGGGCTGCAGCGGCATTCCCAGTCTGCTTGTCCCATTGAGCAGGGAGCTGGGGCTGGAGAATTACAATCTTCACAGTTGGGAAAGGTCAAGGGGAAGACGAACCAGGAAGGGTCCTCTGGCCAGAAACCTCTGCCACAGCCAGGGCAGGAGATGAAGGTCAGGGATGTCAGGGTGGCTCAGCCCCGCCTGCGGGTCTCCCCTGTGCTGAGGGGCCCTGGAAGGGAGCACTGGTGGGGGAGGAGGGCCCTGCTGCTGCTGGTGGTTGGGATACAGGGAGGGTCTGAGAGGGTCTGCGCCCTCCATGTCCTCTACGGGTGCCGGGCCAAGGGTTCTGTGTCCTCTCAGGGGCAGGGATGTGCCTGCCCCCAGGCGTCTGTCAGTCAGGTGGCTTAGGGAGATGCCGGCCCAGATCTCCCCTGTCTGAGTCCCCGAAGTGCCTTGAGGTTGGAGGGGGCTGTAGAGTGGGGTGGGTGGGCTAGGGTCCGGACTGGGCGGCAGGGTCTTGGCCTGCCCTGCCTGCCCACCCAGCTCTTAGGACATGTCCTCGCCTGGCAGGTCCTCCTCCAGGTCCCTGTCTTCCGGAGGCCCCACGGTGCTGGGGTTGGGGGCACCCAGGGGAGGCCCCGGCCGCCTGTCTTCCTCTGCCTCAGCAGGCTCCTCTTTTACTTGCACCTGGTGGCTGATGGAAAGGGTTATGTGAGCATGTGGCTGCCAGGGTTCCCCTTCCTCCCACAGGTTCATTCAGAAGCTCAGGATCCTGCCTGCCAGAATCCCATCATCTGAGGTCCCCCTCCCCCAGGCTCTGGGAGATGCAGAAGTGGGAGGACCGATGGGGAAGAAGGAAGAGAACAGAAAGAAGGAGGAGGGGTGGGGGAGGGGAGAGAACTGTGGGGAGGAATATGAGGTGGAAGAGATCACTTGTCCATTGCAGAGATGAGGCAGGATGGATGAGCCACCTTCCACATCTGAGGGGCTTGTGTGAGCTCACCTGTACTGAGGAGGGGAGAGGCGAGGGGGGCTGCTGCTCCCGTTGCTGGGCAGTGGCTCCCCAGGGGCACCCATGTCATCCTGGCTGAGGGGCAGAAGGCTGCTGGCTGAGCCAGGGTTCAGCATGCCAGGACTGCTGAGGAGGGGGAAGCTGCTCTCTGCCAGGGCAGCCTAGAGCACACAGGAATGGGCTATCAGTGGCTGGAGACCCTTCCCACTTGCCAGGGCCCTCGTGCGGATGCCACGCTTGTCTGTCTGGGCAGTACTCCCCAACACACCCCGGGCAGAACCCTTCACCCCACCTCCCAGCTCCCCTGAAAACTGTTCTCACCCAGCAACACCTCCCACTCCAACCTGGGGAGAGGACCCTAGAGTGATGGGCTGAGGCACGGGATGCCACTGGCTGTGCTATGTCCACCCTTTCCAAACCCAGGCTTCAAATCAGAGGTACACACTAGTTAGGGCAGGGGGCGGAGGGCTGAGGCCAAGAATGGGGAGTCTTCACCCTCCTCCCCACCTACCCCAACTGCAGGGGGAGAAGGTAAGGCAAAACCAGGGGCAAGGCAGAGGGGGGCAGGTGGGCTCAGTCACCTGGTAGCTGGCGTTAAGTGCCCCATAACTGAGGCCAGAGATCATGTTCTTCACCAGGGTGGGGCTCCTAGGGGACAGAAGATGAGCTCAAGTCACTGGTCTACACATGACCGACTGTCCCCCCGATTCTAGGCCAGAATGAACAGATGTACTTGGCTCCTCCACTGCTCCAGGAGAGGCTGCGGGGTTAGGGACAGGTCCTTTTCATTCTCCCTGCTCTGCTCACAGCCCTGCACGGAGCAGGGACCACAAGCCTTAGCGTTGACTGTCCAAGGGCTGGAATCAGTACTTCCAGAACTCCCTTATCACAGGGTGTGACCAGTCTCTCTCTCACATCATCCTCCCACCCCCAGAATCTCAGCCGAGGGGCACGCCTTTAATCCTAGAACTCAGGAGACAGAGGCAGGCAGTATCGGGCCAGCCTAGTCTACAGAGTGAATGACAGGAAAGGCAGAGAAAACCAGAAAAATCCTGTCTAAATAAACAAACAAAAACATAAAAAAAGAAAAGAAACAGGTCTCTTTCATAGCCCAGGCTGGTCACTGAAGTGCTGTAGCTGAGGCTGGCCTTGAACTCCTGATCCTCCAGCTTCTGTCTCCGAAGCCCGGGAACAGAGCTGTATCGGCATGCCTATTTTCTGGAGTTTGGCAACAAAGTCTGATCTGTAGCTTATACTGCTCCTTTCTGGACGTCCACTTTCTGGAACTCCTGAACTGAACCTGTGCTCAAACCTGTCCCCCTGGAACACCATGCACCAAAAGGGGCCCTTCTGTTCCAGAGGCTCTGGGGACGCCAAGGCTGGGGTTGTCTGCCTCTCACAGAACCTCTCAGCACTCACACTGCGGGGGAGACCAGGATCCAGGCTGGTATGAGATGATACCGCCAAGTGCGGAGGCGGCTGCGGACACACAGTAGGGCATTTTGCAGTCTACCCTGCACCTGCATCCCTGCAGCTGCACAGCAAGGTGTGCTTGGTTAGAAGAAACATTGGGTGCTAAAGGTATTTTCTTAGCCTGGGGCTGGAGAGATGGTTCTGCGGTTAAGAGCACTGGCTGTTCTTCCAAAGGTCCTGCGTTCAGTGTTCAATTCCCAGCAAACACATGGTGGCTCACAACCATCTGTAATGGGATCTGGTGCCCTCTTGTGGCCTGCAGGCACACATGCACATAGGGCATTCATACATAATAAATAAATAAATAAATCTTAAAAAAGAAAGAGAAAGGGCATCTAAGCCTACTTCAGGCCTCCTCTGGCAGATGTGTATACGAGATGGTAGGTAAGGTTCTGATCTCTGACCTACTGTGTGGTGAAGCAGCTCAAACCTCACGTTATACCTGGTCCTGGACCCAGCTCTGCCACCAACCTGCTGTGTGGCTTCCTGCCAGCCCTTTGCCTTCCCCATTCAACTCTTCCTCTGTGAAATAGGGCAGGGATCAGGGTTCTCCTATGACTGAAAGCTGTCACCTCAGCCCACATCCCAGCTCTGGCCATGCCATGACTACTATGGGCGTCATCTCCCTGGCACCCTGTCCCCCCTGAAGTGAGAACAGAAGCTGTCAGCGCCATCTCCGGACTGTCCATCACATCCACAGCTTGCCAAGCACTGGTCTCCCCCACCCTCGACACCCACATTTCCCTTTCAGGGTAGCATTTGGAGCCCAGGTGTCCTTGAGAAGCAGGGGCCAGCCTGACCCAGCTCACCCAGCGGGGGCCCACATACCCCGTCATCTTTGGTGGTCTCCGTTTCTGATATTCGCGCTCATCCACGGTCCACACAGCCCCCTTGACGTTCTCCACACGGACGAAGCATTTATGCAGGCTGAGGTTGTGGCGCACGGCGTTCTAGGGATGCAGTAAACGGGGCTCACCTTCATTTCAGTGAACACACAGAGAAAATCCTCCCATGGTCCCGCAAAGGTCCCTCATTTCACGTCCTAGGGAGCAACAACCACGTACCCCGCCCAAGGGCGGCAAGAGGGAGGGCTCTCACTGCACCTGCTTCCAGAAGCTCCTACTTCTGCCTCATCTCGGAAAGTGTCGTCTTGGATAGGGTGTGGTGGTACATGGCTTTATGCCTTAACATGGGAGGCAGAGAGGTCTATACAGGGAGTTCCAGGCCAGCCAGGACTATATAAGAGGTCCAGGACTACATTAGAGGCCCTGTCTCCAAAGACAGAAAAGAAAATGCTGCAGCCTGGGAAATGAAATCACCCCTTTTCCTGTTCTCAAAACTGGCAGCTGTCATTCCTGACTTCTGATTTTTTTTTAAATGCGCATTGGTGTTTTGCCTGTATGGATGTCTGTGCCAATATGTTGGATTCCTGGAACAGGAGATTCAGAAGGTTATGAGATGCCATGTGGGTGCTGGGAATTGAACTTGGGTCCTCTGGGAGAGCCGCCACTGCACTTACCTGCTGAGTCATCTCTCTAGTTCCCTAGCTTCTGATTTTAAGACCTGATTTAAGGAGCCTGGTGACTCAGAGAAGTTGGGACACTGTACCTTAGGCACACAAGGAACTCTGGACTTGCGACTGACCCATGGTCCTCACAGCCTTTATTGAAGCCCTAAGGAGTCTGAGGCTTTGTGCTGTGGCTCTGAACAGACAGCTTCCTGGGAGCACAGGCATACAGTGGAGCCCAATAAATGCACGTGGAAACCAACTGCTAACTTGAAAGGACAGTCTAAAGTCACAGCTGTGAGACAACACGACAAGGTTACCACCACCTTCTCCTGATGGGGGAACTTCAGAAATTGAGGTCACCTGGTTGGTAGGACACATGGGTGGGGGGTTGCTGGGCCTAATTCCCTCTGGAAGCCTGGATAAGGGCCCTGATCCCTGTCCCCAGGTCCCTTGGTCCCACCTCCCTAACTCTCTGCTCTCAGTTTTTCTGCCTCTCACCACCAGCCCCAGCCCTGTCCCCATTACCTGTCCCCCATAAGCCTCCTCCATTCACCCCATTCCTATCTCCTCTTTACATTTCTGAAGGGGGAAGAAAGCGGGCAGGGCGGGCAGTGGGTGCCCCTGGAGATCCCCTCTCCCTCTCTCCCATCCAACTCTTGCCTCTTGCAACTGGCCCGATTTCATTACCAATTTTAATTTGCCTCTAATTAAATCCTGTGTATTTTTCCGACTCGCTTGCTAATCCACGAGGGAGGCGGGCGGCTGGAGTGGAATCTCACGGAGCGATAATTACAAAGGGCCTAATCACGCCGGGGCTCCTGCCTCAGAATAAATTTGCCCGCATTACGGGGCTCCGATCCTCCGCTTTGCAAATGAGAATGACCCCAATTTCCGAGGGTGGCCTCGCCGGGGCTTTTTTCCCTCGTTTCGAAGCCTGATTCGTGATGAGAGACTAATTCGTTACGCTGAAACATTAACGGCAATTTAAGGGGTCTGGCAGAGGCTGCGTAAACAAAAGGATGGGCCCACAACACAGGCCCTAGGAGGGGATGGACATGGGAGGGCTGGTGGGGACCACTGGCTTGGCAGATGGTGGCTCTGTCCCCAAGAAATGGCAGCTGGCCTGGCCTACACCCACTTCCAAGCCTGGATGCCCTGAGCCTGAAGTAGAAGCCTTATTTATGGATGGGGGCCAGACGGGGTGGAGATGGGACTTAGAAACCCAAATAAAGTAGAGGAAGATGACCTGGAGGAAGTGAAAAGTAGAGAGAACAGGAACAGAGGGAAGAAGCCACAAGCTTCCCCCAATACATGAATGAAGTTTGGCTGATGAAAAGAATTCTCAAAGACACTGTGGCTCTCAAGCCAACATAGTCTGACCAGATGTGGCTTGGCAGTATGGGGTCCCTGGGTGGTACAGGTAGCAACACAGGCACCCTGAGTATCTGGACCAGTGTGTGTGAGGGATGAAACAGAGGCGGAGGCCAAATGACCAGATGAGTTGTTTTAACATGGTCACTGAGAAACCAAGAAAGCCACCTGACCACCTTCTACATAGAAACTAGGCTCTAGATCGTATTCAATTTTAGATGATGTGATTGTATCACTTGTAAAGCCTGCCTTCCGACCTGGCCTGGAGGTTGGAGGCGGGGCCAAGTGGCCCCAGAACGTGATGTTGGCTCAAAAAGATAGCAGGGTTGTGGTTGCCAGGAAGTGACATCACTCATAGCCAATCAGAATGGCTGTCTCTGCCACATAGTATCTCTAAGCTTTGGGAGCTTGGCATAGGAAAGGGAAGATGATGTGAAAGGTCCTTCTAGTAACTTTTTGTATATTACCAAGGTGGAAAAGGCTGGGCAACCGCAGACCGTACACAGGGCTTGGCGGGACACGTGTTGAGAGACCGGCAACATTGTGGGATAGGATTCGTTTCGCTGCAGTTTTTTCACTGGCCAGCAGGGGGACCCGAGAGCCAGGATACAATTAAGAGTTCTGCGATAGGGACGCCCTCTCCAGTGTTCAGACTTCACGAAGGGGCCAATACTCCTTCCTCCTTAATTCAGATACCACCTTCCCACCTTGCTGCACAGTGAAAGTCACACAAAGTGTGCGCACGCGCGCACGCATACCTCGTCTTGACTAGAGAATGGTTTAGGGTCCCAGACCACATCTGTGTCCCATTTTCCTAGGGTCTCCTAGGAAAATGCTTTTATGGCTGAAAGTGTTAAATTTCTAATTGGATAGATACAATTATCTCCCTGCTACTGGTACACTGGGTAGTTTGTGAATGCCCATGTGTGTCCTGGGAATGGTCCACGGGGCTCATTCCACCCATGTATCTGGGCCATATACCTGCAGCCTCCTCCGGGACTTCATACGAGCCTTTAGTTTGGAATCTAGACCCATGAAGTACCTATGGATTCAGCGCAGGACCTGCTACCAAGAATTCACCCTTCTGCTGTCCTGCCTCAGGGGGCTGGGTTCTTTGTACCTTGGAAGTACCTTAGGAGGGGGGTGAATTCTTCTTCTTAAAGTGACAGCACAAGATTGGCCAAAGTCACTAAAAGAAAGTCCCTCTGTATGCCTAGCACACACAGGGCTGGGTTCTATGCCCAGCACTGCCTAACAGGGTATGGTGACACACACCTGTAATCTTGGCACTCAGGGAGTTGGAGGCAGGGAGATCATCTGAACCCAGGGTTTTAAGACCAGCCTGGGCAATGTGGCAAGTCCCCAACTCACAAAAGGGCTGTTATGTTACTCCACACCTCCTGCTAAGAAGTGTGTGTGTGGCTGGGGTGTCTATGGCCCTGATGGGATAGTTCTGCAGGACTGTTGAGGGGAAAACTGTTAGGCAGCCTGGGTCTCCATGGGATGTGGAGGTTTAAGAAGTGAGAACGAGGGGAGGGGCAGGCCTCACCTTCCAGGTGGCAGTGTTTCTCCGGAAATAGGCGAACATCCTGGTAAACCAGTTATAGATCTCGTTCAGAGTCAGCTGCCTATCCGGAGTTTCCAGAATGGCCTGCAAGCAAGGAAAGGGCAGAGAGACCCTCAGCTTACTCCTGAAGGGTTCAGAACCCTGTGTTTTTGCCCCTCTCTGTCACCTCAGACACAGGAGAGAAGACCCATTGCAATAGGTATGGACCAGATGGGTGGATGCAGGACCAGAGAGAGGTAGGCTGGGCGTCCCAGCAAGGCCAGTGAGCTAAGAGGGGCTGAGGATACTGGGAGCCCAGCTCCAGAGCCTGCGCAAATGCATGCGGGACACAGGAGCCTCTGCTGGGGTTGGGGGCGAGGGGGAAATAGGGCTCCACATGCCCTATCTGGAAGAAGTGAATGAGCGCCGTTCTTGAAGTGGCTGGGAATTTATCCTTATTTGGGCAAAGTGCACCCTGAGAATGGGAGAGAACGCACACCCATAGGAAGTCCCGGAGAGCAGACACATGTGTCAGAGTATGTCCATGTGTTTATGAATATCATGTGAGCATTAAGAACATGAGGGGTATGGACAGGAGAGAAGGGACAGAGAGGAAGGAGGCTGAGTGTGTGTATGCAGAAATGAGCATGGCACTGTGGATACAGACAGCAAAAATTAATGGGAATATACTCTGAGATGCAGGCAAAAGACCAGAGGAGTGGGTCCCAGAACCCTCTTGGAGGTATCAACTAGCTTTCCTTCCACACCCCTCCTGCCTTCCACACTTACCTGGCGGATAAGGGAGGCGTAGGTAAAGGGGGGCCTGACATCAGCATTCTTGTAGAATTCATGATTCTGGGCCAGCTCTGGGGGAGACAGGCAGAGGGTGAGGCAGCCAGACCGGGGACCTGCCTGGGGGAGGGAGCCCCCTCCCTCCACAGCAGCCTCACCTGAGGAGATGGGGGAACAGAATTTGTCGCTGCTTCTCCGGCGAGCAGGGCCCCCGCTATGCAAAGATGCAGAGCCCAGGCCAGGGGGTCGCAGGGGTGTGACAGGGGCAGCTGCTGAAGTTGGGGGGTGCACGAGGCCATCTGGGAATGAGTCTGCAGAGATGGTCACCTTGGAGAAAGAGGAGGAGTGAGGAACTGGGTTCAGTGGTTAGTAATGGGGAAGGGCCCAGGGCATGCAGGGATGGGGGGCACTCACTGGCTGGCTGAAGGGCTTGGGCTCTGAAGGCCGCATGTGCAGATGGGCCATCATGGCCTGCAACCGCTCACTCTCCTTGGCGAGCTGTGAAAGACACAGGCAAAGAGGGGCATTGTAAAGGAAGGCAATGGGTCCTCATCCCTACATGCCATCTTCACCAGAGTACTCCCGCAGAAAGCCTCGACACTCACGCATTCTCTCTCACATACTCACACTCATACACACTCTCTCTCTTACACACACACACTCACACCCATACAGACACATTCACATGTGCACCACATACACATTCACACATACAATTACACACATATAGTCTTACACACAATCACATGCACACTCATTCTCTCTCTCTCCCCGTCACACACACACACACACACGCACGCACGCACGCACGCACGCACGCACGCACGCACGCACACAGAGGTGCCTGCTCCCTGTGTCTCACTTCTGAAAACTTTCTTTGCCCCTCTGAACCTCCACACCTTCAGGGTCGGGATGTTGACACCCTGTCCCAGCTCAGACTTTACCACTCTTACACACGGGCACCCTTCTTCCCATCAGCAATGTGCTCTTTCTCCCCAGGGAAGGCAGAATCTGTGGCCAAACACCACCCCACGGCCTGCCTGGTTCACTACTGAAGAGGTACGTGGGAATGGATGAATGATTCACTTCCTCCATTCATAAATCTGAAGCATCTTTTACAACTACCCTCTTCACAGGGCGCCCTGTTAGGAGCCAGGTTAAACGTGGTTGGCTGACTGACTACTAAGGACTCCACACAGGAGCCAGGGTATCTGGTTCAAGTCCCAATTCCTTCATTCGCTGAGTGGCCACTTGAAAGGTACAATGCTCTGTGCGTGTGTCACTGGGGATGGTGTTAGTGCAGGCATGGCGGGCCGCTCTGAGGGCTCCTTGAGCTACCTAGATGGCTGGGGGAGCACGGCACGAAGCAGGTCTGTACACTAGCCACTCACCCAGCCTTGTATTTATGTAGCATATAAAGCACAGCCTCAAACAACTCACTGGTCCTCACCCGACACTATGCTAACTAAGACCCAGAGAATGTAAGATGTTGGCTCTGACCACAGGACCCTCACAGGACACTGTCTGCCCTAATGGGCAAAACTGTGTGGCCCTCCCCGCACACCCGTGGGTCACACCTGGATCTCCAGCTGTTGGACCACCTGCATCTGCACGCGGCATTGGGCTGTGCTCCGGTCATCCAAAGCGTGTTCTGTGTTGAGGTGTCTTAGAGAGGAGGAGAGCAGGGGAGAGAGTGAGCCCTGGGCTGTCTTACTTCACCTCTGCCACCCATCCTCCACCCCGACTCTGTCAGCCAGTCCTCAGCCAGAAAAGCAGACAGAATAAGAGAAACGAAGAGAAAGGGTGGAACAAAGGGGGGGGGAGCAATTGAGGAAGCTTTCTCCTCAGCCTCCTTTGATGTCTTAGCTAAAACCGGGCTACAGAGAGATCTAATTGCAAATGAACTAATTAAGTAAACCTCTGACGAAGCGTGAAAACAATTTGTTTGACCCTGATGCAGCAAGGGTCCGGGAGACAGCGGAGTTAATCCGTCAGTGACAGAGCTTGGCACTGTGGTGGCGGCTGGCCGCCTGCTGCCAGCCGCCTGTCTGCCTCCCACCCTGCCTGTCCTCGGCTGGCCATCACTCTCCAGGATGCGGAGAGATAGGCTTCCTCCACTGACACCCCTGTTCTGGGGTGGGAGGGTGTTGGGGGGGGAGCTGCCAGCAGGAATAAGGGGGGCAGGGAAAGCAGGGGAAGAGCTAGGCCACCTTGCAGCTCCACTCAGCTGGGACGTTAGGATTGCAGGTGACAGTGGGAAGGGCTGGGTGACACCTACTTGATAAACTGGCCCAGGTCTTCACACAGGGTCTCACAGCCTGGCCACTTGCATTCTCCATGTCCATAAAGGGGGTGGGAACTGGGGGTCTCCTCGTGGGAGGAGCTGGAAAGGGATGAAAACATTAGTGATCAGAGCCCGAAGGCCCCTCCTCAGCAACCCTGGGTCCAGCTTTTGTCCTACAGCTGGCTTCCCATTCTGTACACCAGAGGGAGGAGGTAAACTCCTGGGTCCCTGAGCTCCAGCCCTCCCTCCCTCTCAGACCCCACCACGGCTCTACTCTTGGGGTTCCAGGCACAACCCAGAGCAGGGCCTGGGCACGTACTGTGCCCTAGGGCCAGCCATACCTGTCTCTCCGAGATGTGAGCACAGTGGGCTGTCCATTGGGTAAGGGGTGGTGGGAGAGAGGTGGGGAGACCTTGGGGGGGCTGGCAAACGAGGTAGCAGTAGCAGCTGTGCTGGCCAGGTCCAGCCCCTCCTGCCTGACGCTGTCCTCAGCAGGCTGCCCTGGGGCACCCTCGCCTTTCCACAGCTGAGGCAGGTCTGTCGGGCACACGGCTGCTGCAGGAGAGAGAGGCTGGCTGGGAGCACAACACACAGAGCCTGTGCCTCACCCAGGGTTAGGTGAAAGGTGCAGGGTTGGGGGCGGGGGTGGGGCATTGCTCACCTTGCGGGAGGGCCTGGAGGGGCCCTGAGGCTTGGCTAGGCTGCAGGCTGACCAGCCCCTGCCTCTGTAGGTTGAGCAAGTGCTGTTGCTGCAACTGTTGCATCTGCAGGAGCTGCTGCTGGAAGGCCAGCTGTTTGTTCCCCAGAGCCTGGGAGGGAGCCCGAGGGGGTGGGCAGAGAGGGGTGCCGTCGGCCTCGGCCGTACCATCTGGCCCCCATGCCGCCGCCACCCCCTCCCAGGGCCTGTCAGCCCCTGAAGCTGTCGTGGTGGCCTCCGCAGCTGCAGCTTCTCTGCTCCCGGCCCAGCTTCCATAGGGCTGCATGCCTCCTCGCAGTAAACACACGCATGCACGCACGCACGCACACGCGCAAACACACACAGCCAGACCCAGACACGCAGCACGACGCCCTCCCTCCTCCCTCCCTCCCCCTCCTCCTCCTTGGCGGCAGCTTCTGCTATCCACACGGCAGCTGTGCGCCTGGGTGGGGGGGCTCTCATCACAGTGATGGATGAGCCTGTCAGATCTGGGGGCCACTCCCACCTGGAGGAGACCCTTCCCACATGCCCAGAGCCCCCCTTCTTCTCGGGTGGTGGAGACTCTGCACCTCCATCTCATTCTGTTCTGCTTTTCAGACACAGTGCAAAAGAAGGGGATGGGACCTGACCAGCCTCAGCATGGTCTAGAACAGTGGCCAACACTGCCCAGGCGCAAACTCCTGGTTCCCCGAGTACACGGCTCCCCGCCCCTCCCCATTCAGTTCTTCACACAGGCACTGACAGGTCAGGCTGTCAGCAAGTTTTCTGAGTCCAGAGAGCCAATCATGTCCTGGATGTCTGAGAGGCCAGGTATCTCTGCCTGCCTGCCCTGGGGAGTGGCCTGGTATGTATTAGGGGTGGCAATTCATTGAGACAAGAGGATAAAGAGCTTAGATTCAAACACAGACCTTAGCAGCTGAAAGTACACTGGAAGAGAGGCAGGGGTGGGGAGGGCCTGGTAACCATCAGAGCAGCACTCTGGGAAGGGGCACCCTGAAGTGAGGCCACAGTTTGGTCAAGAAGGAGACAAGTCTGGGACACAAGGCACCTGCTGTAACCCCTCAGGATGCACTGTGGCAGGAGGTAGAGCAGACGCTGGGCTGGGGAGCTATGAGAGTAAGCTGGTGAGGGCTGCACAAGGCATCGGGAGACAGGGCAGGCTAAGGTGCAGGAGGTAGGCACACTGCTGAGGGTCCTCTGCATGGGACAGCTGGCTCACTAGGGACAGGGTGAGCAGCAAGATGGTAGGACATGAGTCTGTTGGATATAAGCGAAGACCATCAGACATATCTGGTGATTTCACACATAGGGACAACACAATTGGAGGCAAGGAGAGAAAGAATGAGTACAAGGGGTTGGAGGCAAGTGAATGTCCGCCCTAATTTCTTCCTTGAACCTCCCCTCCCAACGTTTTCCTGGTTTTCCAACTCTTCCCACAAGGCCAGTTTTCTTTATCAGACTGAAGAAGGCTGGTTGCCAGTGTTGGGACTAGAGAATGCAGGGGATACCTGGGCACGGCTCTGCAGCCACTCACCTCCTTGGGCTGCTGTTTCCCAGCCTGCTGCTGGGTGAGGAGCTGCAGATGGAGTTGCTCTTGCTGCTTCTTATAATATTCCTGCAGCTGAAGGAAGAAGAGGGGCGGTTTCCGGGAGCTGCTAGCCCTGGAGCTGCCAATCTGGGAGTTGCTAGGTGTAAACCCAGCCCTGCCTGGCCAAGGCTCCCGCAGGCAGGGCACAAGTGTTCCACGAACATGGCCAGGCAGAGAGAGATGGGATCTCTTCAGTATGTTTCTGAGTGTGTGTTGGGGGTATGGAGGGCATGGTGTTCCATACTTCACCCTGCTCCCCAAGAGTTCTAAAGACAGAAGTGAGGCCAGTATGTGGGACGCAAGGGTGGGAGGTAGCAGAGGATTCTCTGGGCAGTGTTCCTGGTTTCTGCCACAGCAGAGGTCCTCAATGAGGCTCAGGGAGGGAGTGGGTGCCGCCCTGGGGCTAGTCTCACCTGCTGGAGCATGAGCGCCTGTTGCTGCTGCAGCAAGGCCTGCAGCTGAGGGGGTGACAGGATCTGCTGCATCTGCTGAGGGGTGAGCATCTGCTGCGACATCATGGCCACAGACACGGGCACCTGTGGGATGTACCCCACGAGTCAGAGGCCGTCCTCGGGGCACGGCAGAGCGGCTCTCCAGTGTGACTGCCTCTGCCACCTATGGGGCTGTGCCTCTTCTGACTCCACCATGGGCCCAGGCTGGCCTTGAACTTGGGTAGGTGCTGTGTTTACAGGCCTGTGTCTCTATACTTTGTTTTATCTGAAGACATTTTCACTCTATAGCCCAGGCTGGCCTTGAACTCTCCTTGTCTTCCAGACACTGTGATCTCAGATGTAAACTAGCGACCTCCACAGAGCCTTGTCTCTGGACAAGGCTACTAGGGGATTAACAACAGTGGTCAGAGGCTAGTGCATAGCAACGGCCTATAAATGGCCGTGATCACAGGATGAATGGTCCCAGGTGTGGGAGACGAGATGGCACCAACAGGCCACTGGGCCACTTCCAGCTCTTACTTATCACGTTTGAGACTACCAGCAGCATGAGCCTGCTTCCGAGAGCAGCAGGAAGACAGAGTCAAAAGTACCTGCCCGCTGGACACGGGATGATGCCTATAATCGTGTGAGTTTGAGCTCAGATCGGAGGACACAGGAAGGTCCAGGCCAGTCAGAGCTCACAGTGAGACCCTGTCTTCCCCTGAGCAGCACCTGATTGAGCCCACTCTGGCGTGAGCCCACCTGGCTCGCTCTGAACGCCTGTGTTTGTGGCGCTCGTGGCGGCCCAGAGAGCACACCTTGCCGGGACTGTTCTGAAGGCAGAGCTACAGTGGAGAAAGTGCAGCAGCTCAGCAGGCTTAGAGCCACTTGTCCTCTCCGGGATGTCACTGTCCTCAAACATAAAGCACAGGCGGAGTGGCTTTCTGCCTCCTGGGCCTGTTAGCACTCTCTAGAAGATGCAGGCTATTCACCTACAAACTAAAATGGTTCAGAGAAAATAACAACGACATATTTTCCCATAGCCCTTCCCTGAGCAGTCAGAGCATGGCAGTTAAGCCATCACAGTCCTACAGTGGTGAACAGGTGTTGGGGTAACTGTCCGTATCCCCACCGCTCAGTGAGCCCTGCACACACAATACTCCACTCTCTCACTCCCATGCTCTGGTGCAGGACCTAGCACACAATAGGTGTAAGTACTTGCTTCCACAGCCGGCCAGCACTTTGAAGACCCTAGGACCCAGGGGGAGGAGGAGAGGGGACTGGCCTATCAGGAAGCAGGGTCAGCAAGAGGGCCCTAGGTAGAGACAAGTTAGGTGCTCAAGGGACCCTTCCCTCAACTCCAGCCTGGCCTGTGGGACAGGGGAGGAGGGATTCTTTCCCTCTCCAATCTAAGGCCTCAGCCCTGAGCTACCCCTTAAGCCAGAGATCAGAAAATCCCCCCAAAGAGGAGCAAGCAGAGAGTTGCAGCTGATGCAGGGGTCCCCCCACAAACGATCTCTATCCCTGATTCTCCTCCCATCCACAGCCAACAGCTGGGCTCCACTCCTGAGCTTGCCCCAGTACTCAGTCTAGATCTGTGTGAAGGAAGGGGGACAATCCAGCTTTTAGTCACAGACATGGCCCTTGTTGAAGCCTCTGTGTGTGTGTGGGGGGGGGGGCGGCTTGTGGGCTTTCGTTTTCAGGTCCCTTTTTACCCAGAAGTGACTTGGATGGGTCGGACGGCTGTGACAGCACTGGGACCCGAGCTCCTGTCCCATCACAGGCTGGCAGACAGCAGCTGGGCTAGTCCACCTTGAAGGGGCCATGGGACTGAGATCTCAGGGGGATTGCCTTCTTTGAAGCTTTAACCCCAAGGCTGGGGCTGGGACTCTGTTGGTAAGACACCTTCCTAGCATGCAAAAGCCCTGGGGTTGAACGCTAGCACTGAATAAAATCAGGTGTAGTAGCGTACACCTATAATTCCCTGGGGTTGGACCCCAGTACTAATAAAATCAGGTGTAGTAGTGCACACCTATAATTCCCTGGGGCTGAACCCCAGCACTAATAAAATCAGGTATAGTAGCGCACACCTACAATGCCAAACACTGGAAAGCTGGGGGCAGGAGACTCAAGAGCTCAAAGCTATCTTCGACTGTATGTTGATTTGAGGACAGCTTGGGATCCAGGAAACACTGATGCAGACTGGAAAACTAATAATAATATACTTAGAATAAGAAGAAACTTAGCCAGGCAGTAGTGGTGGTGGTATGTGGCTTTAATCCCAGCACTCGAGAGGCAGAGGCAGGCGGATCTCTAAGTTCAAGACCAGACTGGTCTACAAAGCAAGTTCCAGGAGAGCCAGGGCTACACAGAGAAACCCTGCCTGGAAAAACCAGAAGAGGACAAGGAAGAAACATCATCCCACGGAGGTTCTCTGTAAGGCTGCTGAGATGTCAAGACCTGAAGGCTGAGGGACCTAGGGCTGGGCTCAGTGGAACATGGCCCTGTGCCTCCTGGTGGATGCCCAAAAGCAGTGGAGTGGCAGCTTAGAGAATTCAGGTGGAAGGACCCAACACGGAGCACCCATGGATGCCCTTCTCTTCCTCTTCTTAGGGCAGCGCCAGCTGAGAAGTTGGCACGTCTCCAGCCCTGAGTTCGAGTTGGGTGACCTCAGTTCTTAGTACCCAGGTCTAAAGGCATGCACCACCACTGCTCAGTTTATTCTTTTTAAAAATTAATACAATCTTCTTGTTATTATTATTATTACTGTGTGTGTGTGTGTTTGTGTGTGTGCGTGCATGTGTGTGCATGCACATGCGTATACCATCTCCACAAAGGACAACTTCTGGGTGCTGGTTCTCTTTCTGTGGGTCCTGGGGCTTGAACTCAGATCACCAGGCTTGTGTGTCAAGCACTTCATACACTGAGTTGTCTCGCTGGTCCTCATCACTGCTCTTTGAAAAAGCTAAGCATCATTGTCCCTGTCTGGCCTGGGATCTGAACATCATCCCTTCTCAGCCTCACACTGCAGAAAATGAAGATGCTGCTGCCTGTGCTGGTACCAAGCAGGTGGCTAAGCCCTCAAGCATGTTTTCTCCCCCTGAAGGTCAGAGAAGCCACTGAGAAGTGTACATCAGCTCCATCTAGACAGTGGAAGTCAGACAATCCACTCCAATCCCGAAAGGACACCAGCAGAGTGGAGCAGAAAGGACATCCCAGAGGTCACCTAGGACAACTCACCAGGTCACTTGTTCCCACCACAGCAGGAAGTGAACAAGAGCCAGGAGAGAGGGCAGGCAGACACACCCCAAGGACCCTTCTGGGCACCAGGATGTGAATGACTGACAGATACAGCAAAGGACATGGTCTATCCCTCCTTGGGGCTTTCTGGCTTGGAGGCGGGGAATGGGAGCGATGACCCTAGAAGGCGTTTCTGGCCCCCATGCCTCCTGTGAGTTGGCTGAGCAGCTGGCTGCAGAAGCCTCCGTGGGGACCCAGATGAACCTCACCCTGCGTACTGATCTCCAGGTGGCCAGCCACACGGAGCCAAAACAGAATCGGTGAGATGGCTTGGCCCAGCAATCACTGGGCCCGTCTTGGGGTTCTGAAAATTGAGCGGAGGTGCCCTGATGGTGCCCCCACACTCACTGGACAAGGGTGTGTCAGTATGGACACTGGTCAGCTGGGAGGCTCAACAGCTGAGAATCCCTGTCTAGAGATCGGCCCCGAAGCTAGACGATCAATAGTGCCACGGCAGGGAGGACGGCTGAATGCCAGCTACGCTCAGGTCCCAGCCCTCCCCCCACTTAGAATGCGGAGTACTGGGCTCAGTGGCCTGACTAGGAGGAAGCAGGCAGGGCTGCCATGGAGGAAAAGTAGCTAGGGGCTGAGGGTTGTGATGGATCTAAACTCAACCCCTGAAGGACAGACTCTGGGGTGCCTGGTAGGCAGGAGTAGTGTGTAGCATCAGGTACTCCTTGCTAGGGACCAGAAGAACCTCAGCTAATTCTGTATTGAAGCTAAGTGAGATGGCAGTGGTGGCCAGGAATGGGGTCTAGTGCCTGTGATGCCAGCACATGGATGTGAGCCAGAAGAATTACCTCGAGTTTGAGGTCAGCCTGGGCAATATAGTAAATTCTGGGCCAATCAGGACTACAGTATAACGCCCTGTTTGAAAGAATAAAGCAGGGATGGGAAGGAGGGCAGGGATGTAGCTTAGTGTAGGAACTTGTCCAACGCGCAGAGTCCTGGGTTTAACTCCTGGCTCTCTGTAAACCAGGTGCGTGCCTGCAATTCTAGGTGGAGACAGAAAGGTCAGAAGTTCAAGGTCATCTTCACCTACACCTACACAGAGAACTGGAGGCTAGCCCAGGCTACAGGAGACCCTATCTCAAACAAAACAAAGAGAAACAAAACCTTCATAAAATACAAAGCCAAAGAAAAGGCACAGCTTCTAGAATTGTGGAGTTGAGAAAGCAGCAAACCTGGCCCTGACTAGCTCCTCCAGATTCCTTCCTGGCTGCCTGCTTGCCTCCTGCGACTGATCTCTATAGTGATGGGCACTCCTCGGGCTCAATATGGTCTGGAAGCCCACTGAGGTTAGCTGCAGGAAGATGGTAAAAGAAGCTGTAGGTGAGGGACAAGTGACCTGTCCAGGAGCAGAATGTGCCCATGGGACCCCAACAGCTTCCCTTCACTACCAAGTCACTCAAGTCCCAAATCCACAGCACATACTTTCTGGTTGGAGGCCCAGCCTTTGTCCTCCCATTTCTTCACTATCCCTAGGTCCTACCTGAGGACAGAGTTCCCACCATCCCCACTCAGAAACAGCAAAGATGGGGCAGGGTAGCACAGAAGGCAGACCTGGCTGCAGGAGAAGGGACTGGGGAGAAGCTCAGCCCCAGCCGTGTCCCTGGGACTCCAGGGACTTGAGTGGCACTGGTATGAAGCACCACATGGAGCAGAGTTCTGAAGCCAGTCCTCTGGGCTCAGCCCAGTCTCTGCTCTTACGTGTAGGGTGTTGCGGTTGGTTTTAACTGTCAATTCGACACAGCCTAGAATCACTAGAGAAGAGAGAGTGTCTGGTTCAGTTTGGCTTGTGGGAATGCCTGTAGGAGGTTGTCTTGATTACATTAATTGATGGGTGGGGGTAGGGGGGGGTGGGGAGGTGGGACCTAGCCCGAAAGTGAGTGACATGTTGGCACCATTCCCTGGACTGTAGAAGAGCAGAGAAGAAAGCTGACACTAGGCACACATGCGTTCTTTCTCTCTGCTCTGGGATGTGCTGTGCCTGGCCACCATGAATGAGCTACTGCCTCCATGTCCCTGCAATGACGGAACATAATGTGGGCCAAACAAACCCGTCCTTCCCTAAGCTGGCTTTTTCAGGGCCTTTTATCAAAGCGACAGAAATTAGGGCATGAACTGACTTTGACAAGTTAGCTAGATACTCTGTCTCAGCCTCGGCTTCCTCATTTGCAAATGGATTAATAATAGCAGATGTCCCATGGGCGTGAGGACAAAGTGCCGGATACTTGTACAGGGCCAGCCTTGGATAAGCACTCTGAATCCAGGCTGGTAGGGGGCGGGCTTGAGAAGACCTGGAGTTTGATCTTCCAAACCCACTCCTGGGACCAGCCAGTGTAACCTAACTGCTCAGCTCCAGGCCACTGAGACTGTCTCTGAGGAGGTGGTAATAATTCTGAAGCTATCTTGGAGATGACATGTGAGGTTATCCTCTGGCCTCCACACGCACATACACAAATGTGCACACAGGCACGAACACACGTGCACAGACATGAACAAAAAGAAGGACTTGATAGCTGCTGAGCGGGTGAGGAAGCTGACCCCGGGCAGCGAGGAGGCAAAGAGGGGGCCACCTTTTCTCTGCTGGAGCCCGAGGCAGCTCTCTTGGGCAGGGGAAGGCGTCCTAAGGAAGTGACCTTGAGATAACCATCCCAGCACCCAGCTGGAAAGTCCCCTAATGCTGCTTCTCTTCCAAGGCCACCCAACTCCTCCTGCCCTGCTGGGGTTGGAGTTCACCTGGTGTTTTCCATTTGTATGTGTGTGGAGGGGGGGCTTCCTGCCCCACAGCTCTCACCCCCGATTACAAGGAGGTGCCAGGCCAGGTCAGCAAGGGGAGGGCGGCTACAGACCTGGAGACCATCCATGAGGAGGTCCCTCACCCTCAGGGAGAACTGTCTCCCCTTGAGATCTCCCTCCCTCCCTCCCTCCCTCCCTCCCTCCCTCCCTCCCTCCCTCCCTCCCTCCCTCCCTCCCTCCCCTGCTGCCTTTCCAGACTTTGTCCTCCCCCATCCCAGCCACAACCCTTAGCCAGTTCCCCACTTGGGAGAACTCTCAGGTTGCTTAGATTGCTCTGAGGCCACTGACGGTCATGGCTGCACAGCTGTCTGGCACCCTGAACTTTTTAAAAGCACTTTCCAAACATATGCTTTAAAAAAAAAAAAAGCATGAATAACTTGTCTGTAAGTACAGAACCTCTCCAGGACCACTGGCTGGGTCCTGGGTCCTGCAAGCACCCTGAGCCTGTCTCATGTCCCTGTTCCTCTGGGTTCCCTTGGGCACAGGGGCTCAGGGACAGCTCCACATGGTTCACACCATTCCCCTCAAACTTCCTTTCAGAGCCTCGCTTAATCCCATCCTCTGTCCTCGTCCCAGCCACCCTCCCTGCCACAGCGGGGAGGGGGCTCGGTGGCAGGGAGGAAGCGGCTGGCCAGAGTAGTGACCCACGGGGACCCAGACTGCAATTCTCCCAAGTTCTCTGTGACACAAAAGGGTAAACAGAAGGCCAGGCTTCCCCACCGCCTCCTGCTCCCCTCCCCCTCCAGCCAGCCAGATGGGCCGACAGGCTGGGGGGGAGGGGACAAGGGAAAAAAGGGCAGATTGTGCAAAAGAAAACAGAAGAGACAGGGATGGCAAGAGACAGGAAACGGAGAGACTGGGAGAGACAAGGGGGAGGGGAGGCTTAGTGATTCTTCAACTGAGAAGTCTAGGAGGAGCCAAGACCCAGTTTAGGGACCGGGTAGCACGTGGGGAGGAACCCCAGTGAGTCAGGTCCAGAGAGAGGTGCAGACAAAGAAGCTAGGCAGACTCAGGCCTGGCCGATCAGGTGAAGACAGGGGAGGTGCTGGTGCCTGGGCCCCACCCTACAGTGAGTGACTGTACTTCTTTCAGGAATGTGGGGGCTAGGTAGGGGTCTGAGGGGTCTCTGACTGCTCCCTGGGCCAAGCATACCCACAAGCCCCTGACCTCCACCCCAACCCTGCCTCACATGAGTGGGTGCACCCCTCTCACCTGCACTGCAGAGGCCGACTGTTTGCTGTCATTGTTCCCCGGGGAGTTCAGGCTGGAGACTTGCTGCAACAGGAACTGCCGGGCCACCTGGAGAGCCTGTAAGACAGGGGCTGAGTCAGTGTGAGGCCCCAGCGATGCCCTCAGAAGTGGATGGGAGCAGGGATGAGTACGCGGAAGGGGGTGGGGAGGCCGGGCAGAAAGGCTTCTATGGGCTGGGGGAAAAGGACGAGGTCACTGAGGTCACTACACGGAAGGGGGTGGGGAGGCTGGGCAGAAAGGTTCATATGGGCTGGGGGAAAGGACGGAGTCATAAGGTCACGGCAGGATCAGTGCAGACGTCCAGGGCTCACCAGGGATCAGAGTGGTTTTTAGCTGGGACAGCAGATGAAAGGGTCAAGGGTCAAAAGGACTCCAGGTGAAAGTGCAGGAGGGTGAACTCAGGGCAGAATAAGTAGGTGCTTTTTACTGAGCATCCCGTGCCTGGTGCAGCATTGATTTGTTTGCTTGTTTGTTTTTGAGGCAGCCTATGGCTGCCTTGGAACTCAGAACTCAGCATGCTCAAGACCAGGCTGCCCTGGAACTCAACACACTGCAGGCTGACCTTGAACTTAGAGATCCTTGGTCATCACTCAGGGCTAGAGGCCAAGCTCTTGATCTTCCTTTTAAAAACTGAGTTAGGGCTCATCAGCTTTCTTTCTAGGTGAGGCAGTGAAGCCTCTAGGAGGTTAAATCAGTAACTTGGCCTCAAGATCAACTGACCAGTCCAGGAGGCTTGCTTCTGAGGTTTAAGGAAGGGAGGAGGTGGGTGTCAACCAAGAACTACCTATAGGACCGCCACTGCCATGAAGCTACTAGGGCACACAGTGTGGGTGTGGTGGTGGGGGGGCTCAGTGGTCCCGAGGAAACCAATCAGATTTGAAGCAGTGTCTAAATGATCAGAGTCACCACATGAGTGCCTAGCTTGGTGGCCACAGTGACAAAAGACTGGGCAAAGGGCATCCTAGGAATGGGATGGGGGTGCAGCAATGACTATATGTGAATGGTGAAAAGTCTGAAGGGTCAACAGCTCCTCTGGGGTCCAGCCAAGATCTGTCCCTAAAACCTGGAGGTGGATGGAGGTGGTGACAGTGGGGGACCTGTCCAGTCAGTTCCAGGTTCCTCAAAGGCCTCCTAGAGAGCCAGAGCAGATATATTCAGGCCCTGGAAGCCAGGCTTTGACACCAGGCAGATGTGGGCTGCAATCTCAGCCCTGTAGCTGCCTGGCTGTGACCTTGGGTAAGTCATTCCCCCTCTCAGTGGTAAAACTGGGACACTACCCACTTCAGAATCAGGAGGAGGGATTAAAAGACCAACGCTGGCACCTCGTTGGCATTCAGGAAGCGTATACCCTTTTCTTCTCGATAATTCCCAGGTGGCTCGCTCCTTACCCACTCCCAGCGGCCCACACTTGTTAGATGAAGGTACCCAACTTGGAGCTGGCTTGTACACTGGCACCCACACCTGTTTCTTTCTCACGTGGATTCCATTCCCCTACCCCAGCATCTCTCCGTTGCCAAGCCCAGGGCCTCTACACATCCTTAGGCCGCAGCAGTACCGTGGATGTGTGGTGGACACTCGGAGCTTGGCAAACACCCTCTGAGCGCCCACTGTGTACCCCAGTGTGACTATATCTATACAGTCCACCTGCACGGCCCTTCACAGTGTTGACTGGCACAGCTTCCTGGGGCTTCGGTCTAGTTTACCTTAGGACCTTGTCTAAATACTCCCTGGTGTATCTATGGGAACGTGTGCTCCTTGGCAGCCCTGTTCCCTATCCGCTCCTCCTTTCGGATGTCCTACACCTCTAGGCATAATCAGGATGCTGCTTCTCTGTTTTCTTTACGAAGCAGAAGCTGGACCTTCCTGGGCCAAGAGAATTTCAGAAACTCTAGAAAGGAGAGGATGGCAAGGAGGTGGCCAAGGGACCTTAGGAAGACATTCTGGCCTTCGTTGCCCAGCTCTTACTGGCCGCCAGGTCTAGGCACATAGAATGCTTCTTGTCCTCTAAAGGAACACCATGGAAAAGTGGTGGGAGGAGGGGGCACATGAAGACACAGAGACTAGGTGGTAAGGGGTGTGGTGGAGGCTGACCCCAGAGCTGACCAGCACAGATGATTCAAAAAAGACATTAGTCAGGGGATGGGGGACACCCCCCCCATGTGGGCAGAACAACAGCAGAGGAAGATCGGGGGCAGCTGGGGAGAGAGCCTGGCCTAGTCTCTGGGGCTGCAGAGCAGCCACGGGAGTTGAAATCACTCCTCACCAACTCTCCTACTTTGTGGTTCCCTGGAGCAGGAAATTACAAGATTTACAGGGGTGCGCGGGGGTGGGTGGGTGGTGGTGGTGGTATGACAGGGTCCTACAATCTCATTCCTGAAAGCAACAGACCCTCCGCTCCCCACCTCCACCCTGCCGTGGGGAGCTCACCCTTAGGCCAGCTGAGTTAGGTGAGGTGGTTCACCCCTCCCTGTCCCCCAAGGGCTGTCTGTTTCTTCTCTTCCTTCCCGCCTCTCTCACCTTCGTTATCATGAACAAAATGCCTACTGTGTGCTAAGTCATGCTAGGTGGTAGGTGTCCTGGCCCCAGGTGTTCAACTGCTGGGAGCAGGAGTTTTCTAAAGAGCCTGTGCAGGAAGCAGGGAACTGGATCATCAAAACCACCCTCGGCCCATAGAAGGCCCTCCACTGCTGTGGGCTCCGAGCAGGCCTCCCAGAGAAGGTGGCATGGGGGCACCAGAAACCTGGAGTCCAGAAACGAGGAAGAGGAGGAGGTGCTCCTATACAGTGTGGCAGCACACCTGAGGTGACTGTGGCAGAGGCAGGAGGACTTGAAATAATTCCCAGGTCAGTCAGAAAAGCTGGACTGTGCTGGGGAAGGCAACAAGAAGGGCTGGGGACTGGCTGCGGGGCCTGAAGCTGCGCACCTGCTCTCAGGCACCTCACTCATTCACTGCCTCCTCCCTTCTTCCCACAGGGTCCCAGCCTGGAGGGCTGGGAAGCCTATGGGAACAAAGCAAGTTCCTTTCTCATACTTGCCTAGAGCAAGTCTTGACCCATCTGGAAGGCAGTATCACCTAATGAGTATGCAGTAGGTGCCAAATGATGAGTGAGGATAAACTCCAGGACTGTGGTCTAAGCTCCCTCCTCAAATGGCCATGGCAGGTCACATGGCACTCAGTGGGCAATAACTGCTGTTCAAGCACCTGGCTGAGGATGGTGCATCACCTGGGAGCCTCGGGGGCCCCCCAAGCTAAGCTGTGTTCGTGTAGACGTTTTTTGATGTAGGTGGGCCTTCTTTCTATGTGTTGCTTTCATTGGTTAATTAATAAAGAAACTGCTTGGCCTGATAGGTCAGAACATAGGTGGGTGGAGTAGACAGAACAGAATGCTGGGAAGAAGGGAAGTAAGTCAGTCAAGACAGACGGTGGTTAGAATCTTCCCAGTAAGCCACCACTTCGTGGTGCTACACATATTAATAGAAACGGGTTAATCAAGATGTGAGAGTTAGCCAATAAGAGGCTGGAAGTAATGGGCCAGGCAGTGTTTAAAAGAATACAATTTGTGTGTTGTTATTTTGGGGCATAAGCTAGCCAGGTGGCCGGGAGCCGGACGGCAGGAACACAGCCCGCTGTTCCTTCTACAACGTTTGCCCAACAAAACTTCATTTGAGCTTCATCCGTCAGTGTAAAGCACCACAAGGGCCAATGTCTTCTGTCCCTGCCACTGAGGGTCAAAGAAACCACTGGACCTCTGAGACATGGAAACAACAGGCCCTGACCTCATAGCCCAGCTCACCTCCTTCAGTGAAGCTGCCCAAACTGGAGCCACCGTGTGTGTGTGTGTGTGTGTGTGTGTGTGTGTGTGTGTGTGTGTGTGTGTGTGTGTGTGTGCGCGCGCGCACAGGCACACACAGGTGCCTATGTAGGGATAACAGAGGATAACTTTGAGGAGTCTGTTTTCCCCTTTCACCCTCACATAGGTTCTGGGGACTGAACTCAGGAGGGCAGGGTTGGCACAGCAACCACTTTACCCTGGGCCAGGAACCCCTTAAGTGCATGGATGTCAAGTTCAGCTGTGAGCTTCCCACCCCCAACACACAGTAGGCATAATCCCTGCACACAAAGTCCATTTCATTCCAGGCTAAGTATGGGAGGCTGGCAGAGGGTGACCCCAAGTTCCAAGATGTTAACCTGTGAAGGCGCTTCTGCAGTGTCAGGATGGCCAAGAGGTCCACGGGGCCAGGGGCAAAGCCCTTGTGCAGACAGACTATCCAGGAGCGTCCCTACACTAAGCTACAGGGTGGGCCTAACTATGTTCACCTTACAGACAAGGAAACAGGGCCCAGGGTACCAGCTCAGACCCAGACACACATGCAGGCGAAACACCAACGCATATAAAATAAAACTAAATAGATGAAGGAGGAGAAGAACATGGAGATCCAGAAAGGGGCCTAGGGCTTACCCAGAGACACAGCAGCACAAGCAGATCTAAAGCCCACCAGACCTTTCTGCAGGAAAAAGAAGCAAGAGCCAGCAGGGTAATGGGGGCAGCCTCCGAGAGCCAGGAGGGTGATGGGAGAGGGACTTCACACCAGGGAACTGTGTTCACACATAGTCAGCCCTAAACTTGCTGGTCTAACTCTGGAAATCCACACTTTCTTCTCTGTCCCTGGAAACTTTTTGGCAAAACTGGAACTCAGCCCTGTCCATATTTGGTGATATTTATGTGAGCTTCAGGGGTCAACTCAGTCACTGAGCTCACAGGGCAAGTTCCTCCAACCCCAAAGGCACCTATTGGTCCTGTGTTTATCACTAATGTGCTGGGGGCAGGCTGGGGGAGAAAGGGGACTACAAGGGGTCCAGGACTGCTGTCTCTTCCCTGAGTCTCAAATCTGAGAAGCAATCTTAGGAAAGGCTGCCAGTTTCAGGCCCAGGACAATCCCAGGAGCCATGGTCAAGTTCAAGGAGGAACTCTTAACTGCCAGAGCTCCCTGGTTTAGTGAGCTGACATGACCACCAGACAAAACCCGAACACAGTGAAGCCTTATGCTGAGGACAGCGAGCTACATAAAACATGGCCAAGAGACACCTCACCGCAGAAGCAGGGAGTATTTAAGGCTGAAAAGCAGATAGTGCAAAGGTCCTGAGGTAGAAAAAGCAAAACATGAGGAGTACCATAAACTATACCCAGGCCAGTCAGGTGGCATGTGCTTTTAATTCCACCATCTGGAAGCAGAGGTAGAAGGATCTGGAGTTTGAGACCAGCCTAGGCTACACAGCAAGACCTCTTCTCTCTGAACATACACCCCATACGCCCCCTCCCAACCGGGAAGCAGGCTGAGGCTGAATTCTAGAGACATGGAGCGACCCCATTAAATAAGGGCAGGGTGGTTTTTGTTTTTTGCTTCCTCTGTATGCCTATGCATGCATGCACGCGCGCAAGCACAGACACACAGACACACAGACACAGACACACACACCCTTGTATGTGGAGACCAGCGATCAATGCTGGCATCGTCCTCAATAGTTTTCCCTTTGTTTTATGAGACAGGGTTTCTCCCGAGTTTGCCGATTTGGCTAAGCTGGCTGGTCAACAACCTGCCCGTCTCTGCCTTTCCAGCACTGAGATGCCAGACTTTTGAAATGAGCACCAGGGACCAGAACTCAGGTCTTAATAACGAGAGTATGCCAAGTACTTTACTGAGTAATGGCCCTAATCTGTTTGTTTTTTTTTAAATAATTTTTTTTTAATGTGTATGGTCTTGTTTGTTTGGTTTTGCCTGTAACACATTCATGCCTCCTGGTGTCACAGAGGCGGGAAGAGGGTATCAGATTACAGACGGTTGTGAGTCACCATATGGGTTCTGGGAATCTAGCCCTGGTCCTCTAGGAGAGCAGTCAGTGCTCTTAAGGCACTGAGCCATCTCTAGCCCCATCCGTTTGTTTTTTTTTGTTTTTGTTTTTTTTTTGACAAAGCCTTGCTGTCTGTGGGCTAGCCTTGAGCCCATGACTTTCCTGCCTCAGTGGCTCAAGTACTTTTAATATAGGCACGCACCAGAGCGCCAGACACTTCAAATGAAGCTCACCTCATTAAGCTCCTGGCCTGGGCGATCTCTGGGACACTGAGCAGAAAGTGATACCTGACCCCCTGCTGGTAAACAGCAGGTGTCTAATAAGAGTTCCTTAAAAGCTCATGCAGCCCACAAAACTCCTTCTGGACAGACCCAAGGAGGGACCGGCAGGGAGAAGGGGTCAGAGGCTGCTACCACAGACATAACTAACCTAGGGGGAACACAGGTTCTTGACCAGCAAGGCTCTGTCCTCCAGTGAGGAGACATAAAGATGAAATTATACGGGGGGGGGGGGAGGCCTGCGGTGGGGGAGACTAAAACCCCAAAGTGATTCTACTTTTCTTCCCTTGGATCTTTTTTTTTTTTTTTTTAAAGAAAGCTTTTTGGAAAAGGCTGTAAATTTTTTTTACATCAACCTCGTAAAAATGACATCGGCACATTCTCAAATTAGAACCATTAAAATGAAAACCAGCGAAGCACAGACACAGACAGGCCCTCCCAGGTGGGAGACATCCCCAGGACGTTCACAGATTCAGGGCCCTTGCCGCCAACTCTACAGAAGGTTCTCGCTTCATGAGAGGTTGGCCTCGGCAGGTCGGACAGCCATGGGCCAGTGGCATAGAAGGGACTCTGTCCTCGGAAGGCTCCTGCGGCTTCCCCTTGCAGGTGCCTTCTCAGCAGCTTGGCCTGAGGGACATCCAGAGCCAGCTTGGCATGGTTCTGGTCTGAAGGGATGGCACCCAGGCAGTGATAAGGAGCGAAAGTGAAGAAGTGGACAGCATGTTCCTAGCCAGGCCCTCTGTCCTCGCTGTAGAACTCTCCAGAAGTGGGTCCACTTCACACTGCCTGGCCCCAGCCACTTCTACAGGGTGATGGACTTAGACCAAAAACTGGCAGATACATCCCCCAGGGATCCTACTAGGGCATCTCAGAGCAACACCAGCTCACACGTCAGGTTCCACGGGAGCCCACGGGTGACTGGAATACATACAACCCTCTTCACTACAACCCTCACCCTAAACCCTTCTCCCACCCCCACCCCCACCTCAGTGGGGACTAAAACGCTCTGCTGTGGAGAAGAGGAACAGTCAGGAGCCTTCCCCCAGGCACTGGGGCCCCTTCCTCCAGCCATGACCCCCCCCCTTCTCATCTGCCTTCCTTTTCCCATCTACTTCTGAGCACTCCCGACACCTGAGTGGTTTTTCTCTGCACACCATAGCTCCTCTGAGGAGGGACTCCCTCTCCAGATGGACAAAGAGAACTTGGTTATAGGACCAGAGCTGACACAGGAATCCAGGGCGTGAGGCTGCAGTACTGACCAGCAGAAAGGCTTCAGACAACTGCTGGCAGCCTGTGGGCGGTGGGGTGGGGCTGATCCCCTCTGGAAGCTCCCTTTCCACCCAGTTCTCCTAAGAAGCTGGCAGAGGAGGGCCAGACGGAGGAAAGCCTCTTTCCATTCTTCTCCTCCCCTCCCCCTAGCTCCCTGACTCAACCCCCATCTCTTAGGAGGGGGTGAGTTAAAAGCCCATTACTAGGCTGAGCCCCCCAACCCTTTTGAAACTCCTCACAGGATGTGGACGGGGTGGGATTTGGCCCGGTTGCCACGGCAACTGCAGTGGGAGTTCCCAGACACTAGGCAACCCTCTGGTGACCCTCTCTGACCTGTCACCCCTGCAACCCAAGGACAATGGGAATGCTGGCTCTGGGGGCCCAGGACGCCTTTCAGCTCAGTGGCCATTGGTTCTGCCTACCCCCACCCTGCTAGTTCAGCCCTCCTGGCCCCAAGTCCAGTTGTCTGCCGGCAAAACCAGAAGTCCCTAGGACCTTCCAAAACCAGGGCGGGGGCACACCTTCCACAGCCCAAGTCCGACAGGAATTTGTGGGTCCCCACAGCATTTTCATTAGCAGAGGCAGAACAAGGTTCAACTTGCTCAGGCTTATCTCCAGCTCAGTGGTAGCAGAAGATGACCTTGAACTTCCGAGGTTCCTGTGCCCACCTTTCAAGTACTGGTGAAGGAGGCACAGGAGTGACTTCACACCACATGAGTGACTTCACACCCAATTTATGCTGAGCCGGGGCTCGAACCCAGGGCATCACATGTGAGGGAAAGCACTCCACCAACTGAGCTACAGCCCCGCAGCCCTCCCACACCACCCTCACAGTACAATCTCCAGAGAGTGTGGCTGCAGAAGACACAGAGGCCCCAGGCAGAGTGGAGCTCTGGGAAAGACTGAAATGGAGCAGTCAGCAAGGACTCTGTGCAGCCAGAACTGGCCTGGCGGCTGAGCTGGGTCGCCCCCTCACCTCTGTTTAAACAAGGTCCCAGCCTGTGTTGCATGGAAACAGCGCACCAGCCCTTGTTCCAAAGTGACGTGACTGCCCTCTTCAGCGCTGTTTGCTCCAGCCTAAAGTCCTGTCAACTGCCTGACTTCTGACTCGCCCTGTCTGGCTGTCTCTCAACTCATTACTCCTAAAGGCCAGGACTGCCTTTCCAAGACTTGTTTACCAAAGAGACAGGGACCCACAGACAAAGGGATTGGGGCTGGGAGACCTTGGAGGGCAGAAGGACAGAATGTCATTTGCAGACTCATTCAGTCAAACCTCTGTCTGAAGCAGGCACTGGAGTGGTCGCCTAGGGCAGTGTGTAGGGTCTTCCTCAGTCTCTTGTTTTGACACAGGATTCATATAGGCTAGTCTCCAACTCTACGTACCTAAGGATGACCTTGGATTTCTCCATGTCCTTCCTCCATCCCACCTAAGTACTGACACGTGCTACCACGTTCAGCAGGGATGCTTGTGTGAGTGTGTGTGTTGTGTGTGCTCACCTGTGCAGGCATGTGATGAAGACAGACGTTGGCATTGGGATGTTCCCCTTAATTGCTTTGCCACATTACTTTAACATTTTTTATTTATCTCTTTTTCAAGAATTACGGACATGTATATGATATGCCTAGTATCCCCATCATATTTTCAGACACAGTGTCTCTCACTGAACTTACAGTTTGGACTATAGTTTGGCCAGTCAGCTCCAGGGACTCCTGTCTCCCCCTTACCCGACACACTAGGCCGGGATTATAGGTGTTATATATTAGAGCATTCACTTTTCTGTGGGTGCTCAGGCTCCAAGCTCAGGCTCCCGTGCTTTAGAACAAGCATTCTCCCCACTCCGCCATCTCCAGAGCCCCAGGGCTCTGACTCAGGGTCTCACCAAGTAGCCCAGACTGTTCCTAAACTTGAGATCCTCCTGCCTCAGCTTCTTGTACTATACATGGCTTTAAATTTACTCCCCTCCATTTTTTAAAATTTATTTATTAATATTAGAGTGTATGTGTATGTACGCGCATGCGTGCAGGTGTCCAGGTGCCCCAGTGCAAGTGTGTGGACAACTTCCAACAACCGGTTTTCTTCTTCCACTGGGGTTTGAGTTCAGTGAGTGCTTTTACCCGGTGAGCCATCATCTCTTGGGTCCTGCCTTCCTTTCCTGTTTTAAGGGACCCTTTTAGCCAGGCAGGAGGTATTCTCACTCACCAAGATTCACACATGTACTTAGCACCCACTGTGTGTGAGAAGTTCTTCTTCCTCCTGCATCACCCAGGCGACTGTGGCTGTAGTGGGACCAACAAGGAGAGAGCTGAGCCCTGAACGACAGCCTGGAGGCTGTCAGTGCTGCCTCTGGTGGCCTCATCTGCAAAGTGGGAATGACATGGTCTCTCTCCCCAGGGATGCTGAGGCAATTTAATGACATTTAATGACACAGTGAATCCAAAAGCTGTCTTCTGCAGACGTCCTGCTTATGGCTGAAAGGCAGATGGAACCAACAGATCAACCTCCCTTTCTTGATCTCGCTTACCCCGCCAACAATAACATCTGTTTTTGGGGGAAGGGGCCCAAGAACCGCTGAATGTTCTCCCCCAAAGCCTCAAGTCATCTGCTGGAACTGGAAGAATGACCCACAGGCTATGTTTTGCTTTAATTGAAAATTTTATAATTTTAATTTTGCAGTGTTATTTTTGAAGTTTAAAGCCAACGAGACCTTTTTTTTTTTTAAGTCTCACATATTTTCCTTGGGCCTGGGCACTTCTCCCGTGGTGAGCCCAAATGGATAAAACGGCCCCTTGCCTGCCTGCAAATCCCCGTCCCAGATTACTTGTGAAGTAGATACAGAGTTTTCCAGGACGTTGGGATGGTCCCCAAAACAAACGGGAACAACTGGAACGCGGAATTGAGATGGTACGTCACGGCCCGTGTACAGGGCAGAGCCTAGAAACTTGATCAGTACAGATGGTTCTGCCTCTCCCGCCCAAACATCTCCCCAGCTACCCAGAGGCCTGTGTTTATGCCTCGTGGAGAGCTTTCTAATTTCCTTTTGAAAATTACATTTTATTTACTTAGTTTGTGGATATGTATGTGTGTACACAAGCCACAGTGCGTGTGTGGGGGTCAGGAGACAACTTGCTGGAGTCAGGTCTTTTCTTCCACCTTGTGGGTCCTAGGGAATCGAACTCAACTTTGGCGGCAAGCCTCTGAGTCATTTTGCTGGCCTCAAGGTTTTTTGGTTTTGTTTTATTAAAGTTTCCAGTTTAGGCGGCTCCTCCAACCTCATGCCACATTTGAAGTTTTGCATGGTTTTCTCTTTGCAAAGAGATGCAGAGGGTCTAAAACAGTGTGACTTTGGAAACTTCTAGGGGTCTAATTTTAAGATTTAGTTTTAATTATGTATATGTATGTGTGTCTGTGTGTATATGCACAGGAATACAGGTGCCTACAGAGGCCAGAAAAGGGAACTGAAGCCCCAAACTGGCATTACAGATGTTTGAGTGGCCATGTTGGCACTATGAATCAAGTCCTCTGCAAGAGCCCATCTTTAGCTGTATTTTTTTTTTTTGGTTTTTCGAGACAGGGTTTCTCTGTGGTTTTGGAGCCTGTCCTGGAACTAGCTCTTGTAGACCAGGCTGGTCTCGAACTCACAGAGATCCGCCTGCCTCTGCCTCCCGAGTGCTGGGATTAAAGGCGTGCGCCACCACCGCCCAGCTTTTAGCTGTATTTTGATAGAAAGCAGGATTCTGTCCCAGCAGAAAGCACAGACTCAGTGGTTCTCTCTTCCCAGAGATTCTGCTTAAGAAGGGTGATGACAATGCCCACCAACTCACAAGGATCATATCCCTGAGGATCTGAGTTCGATCCCTGGGTTTCACATGATGGTTCTCCAAAGCTCCACACACGTACTGTGGCATGTGACCACTACACACACACACACACACTCGCACGCACACGCACACACACACAATATAATAAGATGCCAGGTATAGTGGCTTCCTCCTTTAATCTCAGCAAGGAGAGGCGGGCAGATCTCTATGTATTTCAGGCCAGCCTGATCTACATAGCACATTCCAGGCCAGCTATTGCTAATAGTGAGACCCTGTCTCAAAACAAAACAAACAAACACAAACAAAAAACCCTCACAAAGACTGAGAGTGACTAAGGAAGGTACCCTAAATTCATCTCTGGCCCCTGTACACAGGGCAGGAGCACATACAAGCCAATAACACACGCAGAAACTGTTAACTCCTCTACTTGTTCACACTTACTTGAACAAATGTAAAGCGTGTCACACTGGCGGCTTCTGGTCCTAACAACTCAGTATTTTAGTGGCCAGGGGCATGTGGCTGCTAAGATGCTGGCTTAGACTCAGGACAGGTCCCTGTGTGATGGGGCTGATCACCTGTAGCATCAGTGAACTGCTTCTGGAGCAACCCCCAGGACGTGGTGTGGTCTATGGGAGGAGCCTGGGTGAGAGCAAAGTCTGCAAGGCGCAAAGGTCCTGGCTGCAAGGCTCGGATGGACGGTATGGAGCATCCTGAGGTCCTCCTGTTCTGCTTTCCCAACTGAGGCCCTAAGCGTCAGGCCACCAGCAACAGTTGAAAAGGCAAAGTCAAACAAAACGACTCCCAAGGCCAGGGATCTCCTCCACCCCAACCCCTGCGGGTCTGCTCATTCATAATCTAATGAGGTTCTCCACCTAGTGCCCTGTCCGGCGGGGTGGAGATTATAGGCATAAAAAGGGGACACAGACTGGGCTCCTAGTGTGAGCCTTTAAAATAAAATACAAGCCTGGGCTGGAGAGAAGGCTCACAGTTAGGAATATCTGCTGTTCATGCGAAGGACTTGGGTTTGATTCCCAACACTGGTATCAGGTGGTTCATAATTGTCCACAATTCCTGTTACCCAGTATCTGACACTCGGAGCCTCTGCAGGCCCCTAAACTCACAAGCACATACTGTGTGCAGAATGCAGACATACCCATAATTAAAAATATAAAAATAAACTGGGTAGTGGTGGCATAAACCTTTAATCCCAGCACTTGGGAGGCAGAGACAGGTGGATCTCTGTGAGTTCAAGGCCGGCCTGGTCTACAAAGTGAGTTCCAAGACAGCCAGTACAGTTATACAGAAAAACCCTGTCTTGAAAATAAAAATACGTGGGGTGTGTGTGTGTGTGTGCGCGCGCGCACGCAGGTACCTTTCCCCTCCCTTCTTGGGCCTCTTTCCAGATTCTTTGGCCACTTAACCTCTTCACAGCCTTGGTTCACAGTACAAATAAAGACACCCCTGTGTGCACAGCACACACTCCCAAACCTGTTAATATAGCCAGTTTTCCAGCCACGTGCCAAGACATCCACCCACTCAAAACAGACTTTCAAAGCCCAGGCGGCTGTCAGTCCTTATGGCTTTGCTGGGACTATTTCAAACTTCATAAACTTGAGCCCCCAGTACTAGGTTCAGGCTAGCCACCAGAACAGCAGACACACAGGTAAGTCCTTGGAGGCTGTCCCTTCTCACTACCCTAAAAGCCAGGGTGCTAGGCTGGACAGAGCAGCAACACCCGGGTGGAGGGCTTCTGGGAGGTCAGCCTACCTGTTGCTGTTGGAAGTGCAGAAGCTCGGTGGAGCTCATCTCGCCATTGCTGTCAGCTCCGCTGGCGGCGTCCCTGCCGGAGCCGTCCCTTCCCGAGGCCGGAGCCGTGCCTGCGGTCCCGGTCCCACTGCCGCCATCACCCTGCCCAGAGAGGCTGCCCACGCCGTTCTGTCCAGACGGAGCCGACCTGATTGTCTCCGAGGCAGATTCCACCATCATGTCGTTCTACTGGGACCTGAAGAGACATGGGGGAGGGGCTGAGGCGCAAAGACAGATTCCCAGGGCAGGTCCGACCTGGGACTACAACTCAAAGCTTCCCTCCATCCACATCACCCACCCCTGTCCTAGGGTGCTCTCTTCCTCAATTTCCCAGAAGCACCCTCTCAGTGTGTCACCCCTTCCTGAGCTCAGGCCCCTGCCCTGCAACCTCCCATTTCCCACTCCCAGTAAGAGTAGATGGGGGAGGGTAGGAGATGAGCTCTTCCCTGTTCCCTCGGGGTCTTAAACCTGTTTTGGTCTTTCCTTTTAGCTGGGACCTACCAAACCTCTTCCCTTTCACCAGTAATGGCCCTGGCCTTTGTTCCCACGTAGACATGAGTTCCCTGGGGGCAGAGGTTGCTTTCCCCAGGACACAGCAGGCCCTAATCAACACAGGAAAGTAACTGCCCTAAGCCTTAGTTAGCATCTATGGAAGGCATCCTGGGGTCCACTACCTACGGTCACACTTAAGCCCGGCTACCAAAGTAACTCATTTATTACTACCCACAGCCCAAGAGTCCTCCTCAGAACAGTGAGATCTGTGTTCAACACCCATTTTACTGACGGTAAAACAGAGGCTGGCAGTACAGGCTTAGGCAAAGACTTAGCCTGTTGAATGCCCTCGGTCCAAGCCCAAGCAAGCGTCACCCCCAAATGGGATTACTGTAATTCAAGGGGAGAGTGTGTGTTTTGGTTCCCATTCCCAGCACTATGTAAACTGGGGTGGGGAAGGAAGGAAAAAACCCTGTCACACTTAAAATCTGAGTCTGGGAGGCTGTGGTAGGAGGAGACCCAGGCCAGCCTGAGCTACAGGATAATCTGCCTCAAACACAAAAACGCAGGGCTGGAAAGATGGCTCAGAGGTTAAGGGGACACAAATAAGAGTGTTCACAACTCCAGCTTCAGGGGATTTGACACCCTCTTTTGGCTGCCACAGACACCCACAAAAGTGTGCATCTACACACACATGTAAATCTGGAAAGAAAAGCCAAATGAACAAACTAATTAAAAATTGGGTCTTTTAAAATATATTTATTTTATGTACATGGGTGTTTTGTCTGCATGTATATCTGTGCAGCATGTGCGTGCAGAATCCAGAAGAAGGCATCAGAGGCCCTAGGACTGGAGTTACAGACAACTGTGAGATGCCATGTGGGGGCTGGGAATCGAACCAGGGTCCTATGGAAGAACAACCAGTGCTCTTAAGCCCTGAGCCATCTCTCCAGCCCCAAATCAGGTATCTTATCCAAAGCATCAGGATCAAGGCCCAAATGCCCCCTCCTTAAACCTGGAGTGCTGTAAATTCCCCAGAGACAAGATGAACAGCAGGGAGAGCAAGGGGTGACGAGTTCCCTTCCCTAGCTGCAGCGCAGCCCACCAGCTTGACACACACACTTCAGAAGGGGGATGTTTAGCACAAAAAACTATTCTGAAACTAGGGGGGGCAGTGAGTGCATGCCTTCGACCCCAGGCGCATGCAATGCCTGTAATCCTGGGAGTATGACGCAGAGGGATCACAAGTTCAAGACTAGCCTGAGCGGTACAGTAAGACCCTGCTTCACGTCCCAGCACTCACGAGCATGTGCACGCATGGATACACACACAGCAAGCTCGCCTCAAATTCTGGACTCTATATTACCCCATGAATAATCACCCTAAAGGGAACAGTTGGCACCCACCATGGACTGCTGTTTAACACTTGTCTCAGATGCCCTAAACTTCCGTTTCCTTGTCCACGTATGTCATCCTATCCTCTTGCAGTCCTTTACAGACAATGAGGGTGTTTGCCCAGGCTAGCCCTCACCAGCTCATTCTCCATCCACCTCAGGTGAGGCAGAGGTGACGAGGTTCAGAGAGCTCTTGATTTGTCTGATGTCACATAGGGATCAAGTCACTTGAACATCCAACAAGGACTGGAGAAACCAGCCAGATAACCACATCTTTCTCAGCCAACAGGCTGAGGCCCTTCAGGTAACAGATTAAAGAACCTGTAGAAAGTGGCTGAATTACTCCTCTCCCCAGGATGAGGTTCCCAGTCCTATCTTCCTCCCATCCCTTTCCGTGTCTCTCCTGCACCAGTTGTTCACCCATGCTCGAGCAGAGTGAGAGAGAAGAGGGGTGCAGGGGGCTACACCACCGCTCCAGAGTCCTCAGGTTTTGACTCTGGACTGTCTCTCTTTTAGTGGATTGGGAGAGGAATCCTAAAGAGTCCATGTACTGCTGAAGCGGCCTTAATGTTCTGGTCAGTAGCTCCCACTCCCGAGTTCTGAGAGGAGCTGGAGCAGGGGTAGAGTGTGGAGGTGACAGTTTGGAAGAGATTGAGTACTCGGTCCCCAGCCTTTAATAGCTGTGTCAGCCCCAGGGCTTGTAGCTGCCAAATGATGGATGGGTGGGTGGGCTCTGGCCTCCACCCACCACAGCACAGGACTTCAGCCCCCTCTCCTGAAACCACCCACCCCGAAAACTAAAGAGTAACTTCCCCCACTCAGGCCTGGACCTCAGTTGGGGGTGAGGGAGTGGGAAGACAGTGGGAGCCCACTGCCCACTCAGTTCTCCCTCACCTCCAATTCCAGCCCGGCTGGGGCAGAGAGCAGCTTCCAGCTCAGAATCCCAGACTAGCTGCTCCGAGATCTGAGAACTCCTGGGCCCCAGGGGACAAAGACAAGCCTCCTGGGTGCAAGCACGGCCAGGAGAAAGCAAGAAAAATCTGGCAGTTATTTCTCCCAGGGAAGGGAAAGTGGTCCCCTTCCAACATTCACAGAACACAGCAAAGTTGTAGCTCTGACAGCAAGTTTGGAAAAGGGAGAATGAAAGGAAGGGGGGTGCCAGCAGAGGTGTCCTTTCCTTTCCCTTCCTTTTGGGGAGAGCCGGGAGGGAGACGGGGCATAGCAATACCAAGTGAACAACATAATTGTGGCAATGTGCCATGTAATAATAGCTATTCAAGGGCCGATCATTCATATTGAACAAGCCTCTCATTTGCATGCTTGAGATTATATGCATTTGAAAAGTCATTTCCGCAGGGTGTATGAATAGCGGCGATTCCCTTCTGGCGTGTGCTCTGCCCCCCCAGGGGCCTTGGCCCACTGACACACACCCATATCCTTCCAGGTTCTGGCCCACCCACCAACACCAGCCCCTCAAACCCACAGGGCAGGAACTTCCAGGCCCTCTAGGAATCCTCACCTCTGCCCTGGCACACCTGCCCTCCAACCCGAGCACACCGACAGCCAACAGCCTCCAGGCTCACAACGCCTACCCACCTCTCTCAGCAGTGTTGTAAGGAAGACGGGGAGTTCCCTGTACCATAGGTGAGCAGGCACTGACGTCTGGGGCCCAGCCAGCTAGAGGTTGAGTGGGGTGGGGTGCTTGGAGTACACTTTGTTATCAGTGCCTAGAAACTAAGAGGGGGTAGGGGCAAACCACTGGTGCGCCTTATGATCGACCCTAGGAGAGATGACAGCCTAGGCTCTGCCACAAACCAGCTATGAGCCCTTTGCCTTCCTACATCTCAGGGCCTCAGTTTCCCTTTTCTCCATGAGAAAATAGTTTCAGAAGCTCCTGGGGTGGCGGTGAAGGAACTCCCTAGCCTAGCTGGGGGATGTAAAGTTACACTATTTGGGTGCTGCTGGGAGCCACCAGGAGGCCATTAGAGTCACAGCTTAGTCCCTTGGCCCAAAGGCTCCACCCAACAAGGATCCAGTTGGCTGACGGCGCATATTCCCGCCCCCTCTGTTTACAGAGCCACCCTCCCCTTAGCGGGAGTAACACTTGCAGCGGGGAAGGACACAAGCTGAGATTAGAACACTTAGGCCCAAATGTGTGTCTCTGGACCCGTTGCTGGGCCGCTCTTCACATAGTAATCCCTCCAGGCTTGGTGGGTGCTTCTCTGCACTCACCGGGGGGAGGAGGAGAAAGAGGAGGAGGAGCAGGTCTTCAAGACCAACCTCAACTAACAGCCAGCAGACTGTTTTTCCCCACCCCCAAAAGCCACTAAGGAGTGGGCACCAAACATTTTCAAATTTCCCTAAGAATTGCTAAGACTAGGCTTCTCACTTCTTGCCAGAATTTCCAGACCACTCCCTCACCACATGTCGTGGGTAGTGGAGGACCATTTACTGTGTGTGTGTGTGTGTGTGTGTGTGTGTGTGTGTGTGTGTGTTGGGTGGGTGGGGGTTCAGGATTATGGATGGCTACAGGTGGGTGGATTCTAGTCTCCCATACTCCCATTCTCCGGATTCCCTGGCTGAAGTCGGAGCACTAGGGAGCACTAGGGAGCCACGGTCCGGCCCGGGCTCCAGCAGGCCTCCTCGGAAGGAAGCTAGGTCAAAGCCAACAGCCACTTCTTCCGCTTTAGGGAACTTCGTGGCCATCTGAGGGTTCCCATTTTCCCTGAGGCTTTTGCCTCTATGATGCACCCCAGTGGGAGCGAAGGCAACAACGCCTTCTTGGAACCAGTCAGGGTCCGCCCCGTCCCCTCCCTGCCGGAAGTGACGAGTTGCACCTAGCTTGAGGCCAAAGGGGCACTCCGGACCTGGGGTGCTTTGGGGAGGCGGAGAGGAAAAGACACCAGAGTCCTACACGTGGACAAACCTTTTGTGCCTTTTCGCGGGCCCATATGGCGTGGGGAGTATTAATTACCGTCGCGTTTTAATTAACAGTCGCTTAATCTGAGCCATAACATTTGCCACGACACCCTGTGCCTCGCCGCGAACCCGCGCCGCCCGCCCTGCCAACTCATCAATTAATTTTTATTGACGTTTTCTTCCCCCAAACAGGCACAATACCAGGGTTTTCCAATTAACACCTCCGCGATCTCTAATTAGTGCAATTAACAGACTGATGGATGCCCGGAGTTTACCCGCGAGGGAGGGGAGGGGGAGGGGACCGAGAAGCTCGGGACGCCCGTTCCCGGGAGCAGCAGCGCAGCAGCAGGCGACAGATGGGGGCGTGGCCATGGGTCACCTATACCAGAGTCCCGTGGCCCCTTAAGCAGAAGGTTGCCCTGATGAGAGCCTGACACTTAGGGCTAGAAAACTGGTGTCTAGCTGCAGCCCTGTAGGTCACGAACTTGCTGAGCGATCTGGAGCAAATAAGTGGATGTTGTCTACTTAAAACTCTGAAGGAGGCCGAGGAAGTTGATTGCAGTAAGAGACAGAATGTCCTAAAGCACAATACCATGCAGGAGAAAGAGCCCAGGGATAAACCAACACCTTTGTGTGCTTGTACTGGGCTCCATCCGAGAGGCAAATTTTGTTGATCTGAAGAGGACAGAACTTGTATTGCCATTTCCCGGTGCAGCTGACCTGCTTGTCTGGGGCAGCAGGGCTCCGAGGATGAGCACAGGCTTCAGTGGGAAGAGCTAGCTTTCCCATGGTCCAAACTGGTCAGCTGGTGGCCCTCTGAGGCCATGCATTCACCCAGCAAGCATTTAGGGTCTGATTACCCTAAAAGCTGAGATCTAGCCACAAGAGCCCGAAGGGCAGTTCTTTCTGAGCGGAATGGAAAGACTCAACAAGGCAAATGGAAGAGGTAAAGGCCCCACCCCTCATGTTTCCTCTGAGTATCTACCTGTCTCTGAAAGAGTGGTCACTAGTGGGGGTTCTCTCCTCCTCCTCCACAGCTAGCCCGTCAGGAGTATGTTGTACCAGCAACGATCCTTCGCCAATCACAGTTTCAAAGGGCACCTAAGCAGCACCAGTGTGCCAGGCTGGGTACACAGAGAACAGGCATTGGCATGCATTCTAGAGCCCACCTTCCCAGGGAGGGAAATGATAGGCATAAGTGCACTTCTCAGATTGAGGCGAATTCTATCCAACGTGAGTATAAGGAGTGAATATAGTACTTCTATTCATTCTTGAGAAATTCATACATGCATGCACACAGTGTCTTTGGGTCATATGAATCCTCTCCCCACACTCGGGGCTCTACCTTAAATGAAGTCTGGATTGGGGAAGGTCTCTTTTGCTGAAATGAATTAGCTATGAAGGATGAACAGACTCAGCCAGGCAGACTGTAGCCTGAATGCCCCAAAATCACATGCAAAGACCTTCATTTCACTAAAAGAGAGCCTACTGGGTTCAGGTGTTTCTAGGACTAAAGGTCTTTGAAACAGTGACATTTCCTAGATCACATATAACAACTCACATGAACATGACATAGAACAGAGTAAGGTGCACACTTTTTGTCTATCCCTTTCTTTCTGACTATCCTGCTAACGAATCTTTAGTAAGGAACAAAGAGCAAACAGCTTTTCAGGGCCATCAACCTTGGTCCCACAGGCAGCTGAGTGTACCTCTCAAGTCAAGGACCCAAGGACTCAATGCATCTCTGACCTTCACTGGCTACAGGCGGCCAGGAATAGGGAGGGCACCACACAGCAGCCCACGTCAGCCAGTCACTCACTTGCCGTTCTACCACTAACCCTTTCCTGGCGTGATCCATGGCATGGAACAGTGAGGTCCCCAGCCTGAACCTTGGGGTCCAGATCTCTGGCTGATACCAGTAAACCTTCCTTCCTCCCTTCCTTCCAAGGGTGCTTCGGACTCATTAAAGCATAGGGCATGAACGAGACAGTCAGAGAAGGGCAATTCCTGGGGCTCCCAAAGGCCCTGCTGCAGGCCCACTCTGAAGGAACTGGAGTTAAGTTCGGCCCCTTCCAGCCTTCTGTTCGGCTTCTAAGAAAAGCTAAGGTAGGAACAACCAGCCAGAAAGCCTCTAAAGGCTGCAGGTCCAGCTCACGGGTATAGCATTCGCCTACCATGAGCAACAAACACCCTCTCCCCAAGTTCCAGGATAGGACGGAGGCTGGCACCTCAGCCTCCACACCCACCTGCGTGCCAAGCCAAAGATCCTCTGTAAATGGCAAGTGGCCCCTTAAAAGCTACCTGCCCCCAAATCCAGGGACCGGTCAAGTCCTCTTAGCACAAAACTTCAGGGCTAGAGGGGCTGAAGACGAGTAGCAGGGCAAGGACGGATCCATTTCAAAGGGTCCCCTGGCCCACACAGCCCTTGACTGGGAATCTGTTCCTGGGTTACCTTTGGGGGGTCTTTTCCCAGGTTTCAAAATTTTTTTATTTTCTTTTTTAAAAATTTTATTCGTGTGCACTGGTGATTTTTCCTGCATGTATGTCTGTATAAAGGTGTCAGGTCCCCCGGAGTTGGGAGTTGCCATGTGGGTGCTCTGGAAAGAGCAGTCACTGCTCTTACCCACTGAGTCATCTTTCCAGTCCCATTTTTTTTATTTTCTAATTCTAAAAGCAAAGGACATCTTGGAAGAATATTCTAGGAGGGAGATGTATAGCTAGGTATGGAGGTACATGCCTATATTATCACATGGCATGCATATATGCCTATATCATGTGGTATATATACCTATATCATATGATATGTGTATATATACCTATACCATATGGTATATATATATGCCTATGTGCATACCATGTCCAGTATGTATGCCTATAATCACAGCACTTAGGAGACTGAGCCAGGAGGAAAGAGTTTCAGGCTAGCCTGAGCTACACAGCTAGATCCTGTTTTGAAAAACAAAAACCATGCCAGCAGTGGTGGCACACACCTTTAATCCCAGCACTAGGGAGGCAGACACAGGTGGATTCACCCATCTGTCAAGTCTGAGGCCAGCCTGGTCTACAGAGTTCCAAGACAACCAGGGCTACACAGAGAAACCCTGTACTGAAAAACTAAAACAAAAACCACAACAACCAGTCCTGGCATTGTAAGCCTGTAATACTGGCACTTAGAGGGCAGAGGCAGGAGGGTCACTGGAAATTTGAGTCTACATAACACATTCTAGTTCTCAAGCCCTTAGAGTCCAAGACAAGGGACTGTCTTCATCTGTCTTCACTTAGGAGAACATTTTGCTTAAAAGGTACAGTTATTTCTTCCTTTTCATTTTCATTTCCTTTTTTCTGAGATATGATCTCACTAGGTAGGCCAGGATGGCCTGGAACTCCCATGATTCTCCTGACTTTCCCAGTGCTGGGGCCACAAAGCCACTACCAACCAGGCTTTAGAATCACATTTTTTGAGGTAAAACTGGCAATTTTGCTGAGGATGACCTTAAACTCTTGATTCTCCTGGTTCCACTTCCCAAATGCTCGTATTGCAGGCGTGTGCCATCACTGCCCAGCTCTGGAACTCTATCTCTTTACAGCTCTTGATTTCATTGGTGTCCATTGATTGGTACCAGTTTGACCTTTCTTCCTGGAGGTTCACAAGCCTTGGGGCCACTTCTCTTTACCGTGTAGCTCCTTCCCAGACAGTCTCAGCATCAGGAAGCCAACACTAAGCCCCTTGGCTATGCACAAGCTCCTGGTACAGAGGTGTTGAGTGGCCCTTGCCCTGCAATGGATACTGAGTACACACATGTGGTGGAATCTTGGCAAACAGAAGTGAAAAAAACACAGCTCTGGCTTTTGGTGGAGTGAAAAAGGACCATAAGCAACAAAGGTACACAAGGCTCTTCCTGACAAAGGAGCCTTAAAGACAAACCATTCCTACTCTTGGTCAGTTAAGTCAGACTCAGCATGGGCACCTCACACAGCCTTCTCAGGACCCTCAACTACAAACACAGCTGGGGTGGATAAACTCACAGATACACAGACACACACACATACACACACACGCTCCACTTTGCAAATGTTATGTTAGGCACTAAAACAAAGGAGGGGTACCTAAAGGGAGTGTGGTACTCTGGAAAGGCCCCTACAGGTTACTTCTGAGATAAGTTACAGGCAGTAAACCTCCAAAGCATAATTTGCCAATGTGTTTCATGCTGTGTGTCACTGTCTCTCTTCATGGTACTGGAGACTGAGCCTAGTTCCTCACGTACGCCATGCAAGGGCTTTACCACTGAGCTACAACATCAACCTTTCAAAAAACCTTTCTTTCCCAGAAAGTGTCAGGTAGGGTTTTCCTAAGGTACCCAAGGCTGGTAATCTAGACAGGCTTAAATGTGCCTCAGCCTCCTGAGTAGCTGGGATTATGGGTCCAGGCCTCTGAGAGCAGCCTATGCTTCAGCCTTTGCTTCTTAATCCTCCTCAACCCACTCAAGAGTCCCTGCCGGCCTCCACCATACCCTCACCCTCTTCCGCCACACTCCTGGGCTCACTTTGAAAGAGGAACAAATAATTGACAAGGTCATCTGGTCCCAGACCCTTCCCAGCATCCCACCCCAGTGGTGACAAACCTGAGACCTCAGATACTCTTCACTGCCACTTTCTGACGTCACAATGCTTCCACCAGGCCTGGCAAGGAAGTCTCATTCAATACTTTCCTAGTCATGACCAAAAGGAAGGATTAACAGAGACAGGACAAGAGAGACAGAGAGAACCAAAGAGCCCACTCCATCTCATTAAGAAAGTAAACAGAAGAGCCTTCTAAGTGTCTAATTAAGCTTCTAATTAGTCCCTGCTTGTTACTAATGCAAATTAGATTACTCCGCTTAACTACAGCATGTCCACAACACCCTTGTTAATTGCGGCCTTTTGAAATTAAATTACTCCCTAATTAGCATATCAAAGCCATTGATTCGGAGCTGGGAGAGAAGAGGGCAAGAGGAGCCTAATGCCAAGTTTGGTTAATCAGACAGAGCTAATTAAATAGTGACGTCTTACGTGGGGGGCCTGCCGGTTCAGGGATAGGGGCTACCCATTCAGGGCTCAAGTGACCATCTGGAGCCTGTCTGGAGCCTGGTTCTGGGGGTGCCCTTGTCACCAGAGTCTCCTGTCTGGAGCCTGGTTCTGGGGGTGCCCTTGGCACCAGAGGCTCCTGTAGGCCTGCAGCAGACCACCTGGTCTGACACTCCATGGCCCTTGACCCAGCCCTGGCCCCTCTGTCTCCCCAGAAGATTTCTAGGCATGGGATTCAGAAGGCTCTTGGGCACCGATTCAGGGACATCTAAGACATAGCAACACACAAACAGGGTGAGCGAACGAACACTGCTGCACTCTCTGTCCAGCATCCAGAAGGTGCCTCATTCTCTAGGCCTCAGTGGACCAGAGTCCACTCTGATCCCATTCTTAGAGGACCTCCATATCAAACCACTGATAACAAGAGGCGTCAGATTGTTTCCTTGGGGATGTGAGATTCTGATGAAGAGAAATCTCATCGCTGGGGATCGAATAGGAGGTGGGGGGGGGCAATGATCCTTCTAAAAAGGTTCTTGCCCAAACAAGACATACACAAGAAGGTACTTTGTACGTGTACAGTCCCTGGAAGCATGAAGCCTTAAAATTCACTTCACAGGAGAAAGGAGGAAGAGCTCCTAGGATTGGAACTTAATGATGTCTAGTTCAACCCCAGTACCTCCAGAACCAGCAAGAACCGAATGCCACTGTCAGTTCTTAGCAGCAGCATGGGAATAGGAATTTGATTTCAGCAAGAGTGTCCTTACAGGTCTTCTCTGAGCCTTTGGAGTCTTCAAGACACCTTCTCCCTATCCCACCCTACCTTTATCTCCTTAAAGAATACTGGGATCACGCCAGGCAGTGGTGGCTCACACCTTTAATCCCAGCAGAGACAGGTGATCTTTGTGAGTTCAAAGACATCCTGATCTATAGAACGAGTTCCAGGACTGCTGTGGAATAAAGCTCTTGTACACAGTAACGATTTGTCACTTGTATTAGTTTAATAAAACACTGATTGGCCAGTAGCTAGGCAAAAAGCAGGGTGAACAGACTGGGAGAATTCTGGGAAGAGGAAAGGCAGAGTCAGTCACCAGCCAGATGCAGAAGAAGCAAGAGGAGAATGTCTTACTGAGAAAAGGTACCAAGTCACAAGGCTAAACACAGACAAGAATTATGGGTTAATTTAAGTTGTAAGAGCTAGTTAATGATAAGCCTGAGCTAATAGGCCAAATGGATTATAATAATAGAAGCATCTGTGTGTTTCTTTGGGAATGAATGGTTGCGGGACCAGGTGGAACAGAAATGCCCGTCTACACTGGACAGACAGGGCTACACAGAGAAACCCTGTCTCCAAAAAAAGGGGGGGGGGCAACACAACAAAACTCGGACCAAGCTAACGTCCACATGAAAAGATGTTAACCAGCTTTAATTTCTATAATCCCAGAAACTGTAAGGCAGAAAAAGGAGAATATATATGAACTTGAGGTCAGCCACAGCTACACAGTAAGACCCTGTTTCAAAAGGAACGAAGGAAGGAAGGAAGGAAGGAAGGAAGGAAGGAAGGAAGGAAGGAAGGAAGGAAAAGAAAGATCTGGAGTTAGAGAGATAGCTTAGTGGTTAACAGCACAGGCATCTCTTCCAGGGGATCCTGTGGGAGCAGACAAACATGTGATGCACATACAGGCAGGAAAACACCCATACATGTAAAACAGAAAGAGATGAAAGGTGCTATATAGTACCCCCTCCGTAGCTAAGACGGCCACTAAGGAGGCCCAGGGAGAAGAAGCTGTCACTCAGCCTCAGTGTGTCCCCACTGCACACAAGTGTAGCCTGTGTTTGCTCGTCCAAAGGAAGCCCAAGTGGGAATATTTATGTGACTCTATGTGACATTTACCATGGGTTGACCTGTATGGCAGCCAACAAAAAGCAGGGGTGAGGTCAGTCAACTTGTGGCACTACCCCTGCCCCTGAAATAATGAAGCATTTCAAGAGTCAAGTTCCATAACCAGGGATTCCTGTTATGGCGGACCACCTCCCCAGCCCCAGATCCTTCATCTGTCAAATGGGGGCAATAATCACACCCTGGGGGTCACCAGGATGTGGTAGATTAGGATGAAGAAGCTGCAAACCAGTGGTTCTCATGCTGCACCCCTTCAGTACAGTTTCTCATATTGTGGTGACCCCAAACCATGAAGTGGTTTCATCTCTACTTCATAACTGCAATTTGACTACCGTTATAAATTGCAATGTGAACATCAGATATGCAACTCTGGAGGGTTGGACCCACAGGCTGAGAACTGCTGCCTTAAAGCACGCCTCTTCACTGGGAAGCATCAGAGAGCCTTTCCCGTATCTTCCATTCTAGGGGTGGAGCTTAGACTTCCACTTTGAAGGACACTGAGAGCTGAAGTAGCTTATCCTCTCAGGAAGCTGGGGTGCGGGCAGGGGGCCATACTGGTGCTCTCTGCCCTACAAATGATAAATTGATCTGCCAAGGGCGACAACTTCTAAATAATTCCTAAAATTGATGAACAGTATAATTGGCATTTTCTCTGAGCCACCAACCAGCTCCCAAATAAAGACACGGAGACTTAATTACGAGTGCTCAGCCTTAGCTTAGGCTTGCCCACTAGTTCTTTTTACTTAATTAAACTGTTTCTATTCATCTATGTTTTGCCTCAGGGCTTTTTACTTTCTTTCATTCTGTATGTCCTACCTTCCTACTTCCTCCCTGTCTGTCTGTCTGGCCTCTGGCATCTCGTTCTTTCTTCTTCCACACCACCCCAACTAAGAAACCCATGCTAAGCTCCTCCCTGCTACTTCCTGGCAACCAGTTGCTAACCCTGCCTCTGAGTCTACATTAATTTTATTTAATTAACAAAAAAGCAACACATCTTTGCTAGTTAACTGAATATCCCACCACAGCCCAGGGCAGCAGGAGGATGGGTCACTGAGATGACTCAGTAGGTAAAGGTGTCTGTCACCAAGTCTGACAACCTAAGTTTGATTCCCAGAGTCCATGGAGTAGGAGAGAACCAACTCCCAGGAGCTGCCCTCGACTGCTACACGTTTGCCATGGTACGTGTTCACAGGAGAGACCCCTGCTTTGATCCCTCTGTGTGTCTCTCTTTCCCCATCTAGGATGTAGCTATTCCAACCCCTCCCAAGCTCTAGCCCCTGGAGCACACAGGGGCAGGGGCAGGGGCAAACCCTGAAGGGTGAGGTTTTGTTTATTTAAGGAGAAACCAAATAGAGAGGTGGACTCCCTGACGAGACAAGTCCAGCCAGTACCCAGTTGGAAGTATCCATCCACGTCAAACCTGGCAGAGGGGCTCAGAGCAGAGCTTTGATTTTAGAAAATATGTGAAATTAAAAGCAGAAAGAAAGAGTTTGGGGGCAGGGCTGTCCTGGTTAGTGGGGGATGGGGACAGAAACACATAAGGGCCAAGCTGCAGCAAGCCTCTCGGACCGCTCTCCCAACGAGATTCAATTAATTGATAACAAGAGGCATCAAATTAATTTCTGGAGGATGTGAGATTCTGATGAAGGGAAATCTCGTTGATGGGGATCGGGCAGGAGGAGGCGGGCAGCACCCCTTTTAATCAGGCTCTGGCTGTCTAATTGGCAAAGAGGTGGCTTGAGGGGTCACAGGGCCCCTTGCCCCGAGCTCCACAGCGCTCCCTTCAGGCAGCCCCTTCAGGGGCAGGAGGCCATGCTGCCTTGGCAAAGACGGTAGCCATTCTCAACTGAAGCCAGGGAGAGGAGGCGGTTACTCGCCAGCTACACTGTAGGAAACCGGATACCCACAGAGAACATGGCAAAGGCCAGGCAGAAAGTTAGGACTTTGGTGGCAGTGCCTTACAGGGACCCCACAGTGAACTTGGAGGACCCAGAGAGTCGTCCCGGAGCACAGGAAGTATAACACTGGGGACATGCTATAGCAAAACGCAGATCATGAAGTCTGAGCTTGCAAGATTGGCTCAAGCCCAGCGGAGGTGGGTAGAAGTCTGTGCTCTGGTGGGTTTGGTCTCACAACCCACGATTGCCTTCCTGGGCTCAGGTCTCAGTCACCTGCAGCCTTTCTTCAAGGGGCAAGGATGTTTGACGCTCCTGGGACTCAGCAAGATGCCAGGGGAGCCATTCAGAGCTTCCATCACCATTGCGCTCCAACTGGGCAGGTAGCTTGTGGTCTCTGGGGAAACCCAGGTGAGAGTCTCCCAAGGTAACATAGGTAAGACCTCAACACAGCCTCCTGCTTTGAAGGCCACGAACCCCTGCCCTTACTCCCCCAGCCCTTCCAGCAGCTGCTCCTCACCAGACCGTGAGCACACCTTGATGTTTCCTTACTCCTAATTCTCTCTGGCAGGACATTTTCCTTCCTCCACACAGGGAATTCCTACTGAAAAGGGAAGTCCCAAAGAGTGACTTCTTCAGACCTAGGTCCGCTAGAAATGCAGGCCCAGCTGGAATCATATCCCAAGAGCCAACTCCTGTTTGTCAGGATTGAGGAAACCAGAACTCAACGCTCCTTACTTGCCCACCCCTTCATCTCCCCCGACACTGAACCCCTGTCAGAACCCCACCCTCTCTTGTCCTCAGCACCCATCTCAAAGATCCACATTTGCCTACTTACTCCAGTTTGGGCTTTCGGGAGTTGCAAGAGAGCCTCCTCTCGTTCCTTCTCTTCCCTAGGTCCTGCCAATGTGTCTGCTGCACACAGCAGGCTCTGGGGGTTGTAGAAACGCCCATCTCTATTCCCAAAATCCTCCTCAAGCCTGGCAGCCATCACTTTTCCCTCTCTTCCTGCCAGTCAGAAACTGAGATATGACATGCTCCACAACCCAATAGACTGACAGACAGACAGACAGACAGATTTGTGTCATCTCTGCCCCCTCCCTACTTCAGACAAATGGCATGCTTAATTCTGCATATTGTCCTATTATGAGGAAATCCACCATTTGCTCCCCCTACTCATTTACACAGTAGTAGCTGGGGTCAGATGCCATCAGAACCAATTCCAGTGCGAAAGCAAATACCCTTCACGTCTATCTGGTACCACCCATGCAGCCCAGTCATCCTGAGGCAGTGGTGGAGGGGAAGGGCCCCAGGAGACACCCGGGGCTGGAGGTGCAGGCTTCTGATAGGGCTTGGGAGATGATGTATGACTTTGTAAGTGGGCAAAAGCGTGTGTGCGTGTGTGTGCGCGTGTGTCTCCGTCCATCTGTCCTGGAACCAAGGAAGGTGATACAACAAGGAAGACTGCATGGCCCCTCACCCCGTGGTTCCATGCAGAAGGCACCTTTTGTGGGGGTGCTCTTGTTTCCCAGACCATCAGTGTACCCCAAATCTTCTGAGAAAAGCCCAGAGCATACACAAAGTCAGGGGCCATAGGAAGAGGATTCCCACTGCTACCCAGGATTGGTGAAACCAGCAGTAAAGAAAATGTTTATTTCCACATTTCCACAGAGAATTCCAGCCGGTGATGGGAAGGACAGACAACGTCAGGCTCCCTGCAGGACAGGTTCTTGCCTCTGTGAGCCGACCATTCAGCGGCAGGTCCCAAACCTGAGAATCTCTGCCTGATAGCTTCATGTAAGGACAGGAGGCGCCATTCCCAAACACTAGGAATCTTTCCCTTTAAAAAGAGGAGAAGCTAGTCTTCCAGTAATTTTTTTTTCTCCTCAGTCTTCTGGAGAATTCTGTCTCATTTGTATTTGTATCTATTACCACCCAAAGAAGACCTAAGGGCCAAGCCAGGGTAGGAGCAGGCAGAGAATGCAGGAAGTACAGCTCAGACAAGCTAGGGAGGTGGCTGGCTGGGCCAGGCTGGTGAAGTGTCAGCCCTCTATCCCCTGGCCTTCTCACTTGCCCAAGGCAGAGAGGCTTCAGCCCCTGGTTATTCTGGAGCCCAGCAACTTAGTCTCAGCTCTGTGCCTGGGCAGCAGCAAAAACCTCACACGAGTTGCCACTTCTCTCTGGCTTCATTTTCCAGCCTATAAACTGAAGGTTTATACTCCAGCGTTTCCAGTATTCGGCCCGATAAGTGGCCTGGCAGTGCCAGTAAACCAGTTAGAGAAAAGAAAATGAAAAGCGTGCCATCACCGGGTGGCACTCTGAAGGCCAGACGCTTGCTAGGGCGTGAAACTTTACCTCCCATTCAACCCCCGGAGCCGCTGCTCTACTCTGGGCACTGCTGACCTACTTTACAAGCTAAGAAAATTGAGGTTCCAGCCGCTTAATTAGGTTCCCTAGAGCCCTAGCTCAAGTGCCAAATTCCAAAGCCCTTTTTACTCTGACACACGTATGGCCCTAGGGAGGCACTAGTTGTGTGCCTCGGGTTCCAGGGCTCCGGAACCACCTCAGAGGAAGCTATTCTCAGCCAATGGAGGCACAGAATTCCAGCAAAAAAAAAAAAAAAATGGGCCCATGGCTGCCTTGGGCCTGGGGAAACACAGAGGATAGGAAAGGAAGCCCCTGGGATGGAAGGAAGTTGGCGCTGTTTGGGCAATAAGAATAAAGGCCTGAGCTTAGCACACTGCGTCTAGAGGGGAAATCTTCCAAAAGTACCACGGGCAGTGAAGGGTTAAAATGTAGGGAAGGAAGGATGGTTTCGCAGGGAGATGCCCCTTCCCTCCCTCACACAGTCCTCGGAAATCAAACCCTGCATGCCACCTTCCTCCCCATCACAACTGTCTCATCTATTCCTGTAGGCTGAGGTCCAGAGAGGAGGCTCCAGACCCCAGTGCCCAGCCTGGGATCTGCCCAGGCAAGGAGGGGGCTCCGCATACACTGAGGAAATTATCAGATCAAAGAAAGCCACCCCCTTCCAATCCTCCTGGAGTCCTCCCCTGCTGGGGAAAGGTGTGTTTGGAGTGAGAGCCCAGCAGGATCTGCGCATTCTTGGCAAGAAGGGACCTACCTAGCAGCCGGTCAGAAAGCGAGCTTCTGGCCAAAGGTAGAGGAAAGGGGTGGGGATATCTAGGAAGGAACAGGCGCAGGTTCACCAGCAAGTTGGGCCTGACTAGTCCCCCACGCTCTCCTGTTCCTCAACTCCAACCTAGCCTTAGCCTCAGAAGAGACTAAGGGAGAGTCTCCTCCAACTTCCAAGGTTGGAGCTAGGGTAAAATATAGAAGGAGCCTGGTGAGGTGTGTGGAACACACCTGAAAACGCAGCATCCGAGAGGCTGCGGAAGGACACTGTATGAGGATGGCCTAGGCAACATAAAGGGACTGTCTCAAGTCTCCCCAACACTCCTACAAAACAAAATAAAAACAACAATAAAAACAACCAGGCACTTAAGGGTCCCCTCAAGTTGAGGATCATATATCACGGGGTGTGCAGCAAGTGTGGAAGAGGAGGTCCTAGAACAGCCCTGATACCAGGCTACCTTGCCCAACTGACTAGAGTGGTGGACATTCTTTACACGCGCTGTTCTAAGGGTATCTCAGAGCCAGAAAGCCATCTGAGAGCCCCTCCGATCTCCAGACGACAGCCCCTGAATCACCCTGGCAAGGTAAAGTTTCTCAAGTTTAAGGAGAAAAAAAGAGAAAGAAGGAAAGCCTGCAGACTTCCCCACAGCGGTTTTCCGCGGGGGCGGGCAGAGGTCGTCTAAGGCCGACCGCTCCCCTTAAGGAGCCTCCCCCTGGCTCCTCGGTTGATTTCAACCAGGGGCTTAAAATGCCGGTACCGCAGGGTACCTAGGCCAAGGGGCCTACCCACTGAGGTTCGCGGGGGGTGGGGGTGGGGGCTAAGCTTCTCCAGGAAGCGGTGGAACAGCATGGACCACCCGCTGCTCCTTTCTTGTGTGAGAGGAGATACTCGGGCAAAACAAAACGACTGTCGCGGAAGCTCCCGACCCCAAATCCAGCCCCAAAGCCGTCGACTGCCAATCCAGGTAAAGACGCTTTAAGTTCAAGGTAAAAATCCCGCATCAGCCAAAACTCTTTTCGACTTGCTATGGAACCACCAAACGGTGGATTTGGACTTAGGTTTGTTCGTCCTGATCCCCTCCCCGGCTCAGAGCGCCACGGTCAATCGGGTGGGTAGACCAGTGTCAAGGTGCACCACACGCGCCTATCTCTAAAGTCCCAGGTGCCAAGCAAAGGAACGTGGAAACACGCACCGCGGTGTAAGAGGCCCGGGATGCAAAGCAGAGGGGCACTGCCTGCGAGCAGGGACAGCCCCCCATACTCTGTCCTCCCAACCTACAGAGTCAGCAGATGCTACATGAGGGTGTTCACGTGGTCGCCTCACTTGGGGAAGAGGGTCAATCTGTGATGGTCACGGCTTCTGCCTCAGAATCCGCGTCCCACGAAATCACAAGTTCCTTCACACAGGTGGCGCGGCCCCAGGTCTCTAAGCGCCACCGGGTTCTGCTCCGGCGCAGCCCAAGAGGCAGAAGTTTTACGTAGAAGCGGAATGCAAGATTTGAGCACCGCCGAGGGTGGCCGCGGGTCAGAGAGGTGTTGGGGCGACGAAAGGGCTGTCTAGTGAGTCACCAGAGTGCTCGGTCTGGAGAAATGGGGTCCGGCTCGGTCAATCCGGCAGCCCCATCTCTCTGGTGGCATTGGGCCCTCCGTCCAGTCACTTTATTCCCCCACAACCCTGCAGGAACCCTGTCCCAATGGGGAGGGTATCCACCCGGTCAGTCCCCCACCGACCAGCTCCAACACAAAAATCACAGGGGCCATTTCCAGTCTCTCTCAAGTCCCCAAGAAGTTTTTCCGCTCTATCTCAGATCTGATTAAGGGATGAAGGGAAAGAAGGTTGACTAGTCTCAGCACTTCCGAGGTGCGACCAAGGCGACAAGGTGTTTGAGATTGTTGGTCGTACCCCCCCACCCCCCCTCCTCAAGTCCCTCTGCCTCCTTCTAGTCCTGGGGAGTCCCGTGCAGACTGGACTTGGGGGGATCCCACTTCACCACTTCCCTTCCCGGTTCAGGAAAGTCCGGGCCGGGAGTATTCTTTGTCTCACTCCGGGAGGGGGGGGGTCGCGCCCCCTAACACCCCATTCCCAGTAGCGAGGCCAGAAGGGGGCGGAGTCCAGATTCTTGGGGCAGGGCGGGCCTCAGTGGCCTCTCCAAGCCGCCCCCATGGCCGGCTTCCCGCTGCCCCCCAACCCCACACCGCGGCCCCCACCTGTTCCCCAGACAGCTCCAGTCCGCTAGAAGCCCGGGCCGAGGACAGGGTTTAGTACCCACTGGGGACAGTGCGACGCGGCCGGCCCCGGTTGGAACAAAGTGCTCCGGCCGGGGCCGGGCTCCTCCCGGCGCCCGGCGCTCCTCGGGCCGGCAGTTTGCAAACACAAAGTGAACCAGGGAGCAAGCGAGAGAGTGAGCGAGCTGGGGAGTTCGACGAGTCGTCAGCCCAGCCCCCACCCGAGTCCCTGGGGTCTCTTGGATCGGTCACCTACCTGTCCGGCCCGGCCGCTCAGTGCGGGCTCCGGCCCGTCAGCCCGCACGGGGCATGGGGCTCGCTCGGGTCGCAGCCCGGGCCCGCCGCCACCCGCCGGGACTGCCCCTGCGCGCCGCGCCGCTCCGAGGCGATCTTTCCAGCACTGAACGCCGCGCGCCTCAGCCCCTCGGGGGCATCGCACTTTGTAGGGTAGCTCGGCTCCCTCAGGCTTCCGATCTTCCTTCCCCGGGCTCCCGCGACGCTCCTGAGCTCGCTCCGGCTCCGGGGCTCCGGGACCCCGGCGTCCCCGCCCCCGGCCCAGCCCTGGTTCCGGCCCGGGCTCCTCCCCGCCGCGCCGCGGCCGCCTGCGCCGCGCCCTGATCGCGTGCTGGGGGGCTCCGTCCCGGCCGCCGGTGGCACTGTCCGGCTCGCAGGGGCGGCCGGCTCCGGACTCCGAGGGGCTGCGACTGAGCCCCGGCTGCGAGTGGCTGCGAACGAGCGGCTCGCGGGCGGGGCGCACCGGGCGGAGAACCGGAGGGGTGGAGGGAAGGAGGGAGCGCGCCGAGCGACGGGGAGGAGGGAGCGAACGAAAGAGCGGCGGAGGGAGGGGAGACTAACTTCTAGTGCTACCATAATTCGCCTAAAGCAGGTGCAGCCACTTTTCCCCCCGCCAGGCGGCCAGCGGCGAGCCGAAGAAGACCACGTGGACCAAAGTTTGGGGAAGGAAAAATGGGAACGTTGGGCTACAGATCTGCCAAAGCAGATAGGCCGCAGAGGTTCACACTGGCCTGGGGACCCAGCCTATGGGACGCTTTATAAACTCTGGCCTTTTCCAGGAGCCTGGAGGTACGGCCAAGTCCTGCTGGCACACGGTTCACTGGTTTCGGGCGGGCTGCGCCTGGCGCTGGGAGTGGTCAGGGGGCCCCCCGAGTCCGGAGCCGGCGTCCGGCGCGGGCTCTGCCTTGCCTCCTTCCGACTCCCCACTGTGTGGGGGCTGGGGCTGGGGAGGCTCTTTCTGGGCTTTGTGAACAGTGGTTCTCCCAGCCCCGCGCACGCGCTGCCTGGGTCTGCAATGGGGAATTTCCTATAAAGTGCTGTGAGAGCCAATGAAGAAGGGGCTTCAGGCTGGATCCACGCGGGCCAAGCGCGGAGTAAAGTCGAGGCAATTATCTGAACAAATTAGATTGTAAACAAAACTCAGCGTCCCTGAATACCGCTTTGCCCGGGGGACTTGGGAGGATGGGGGTGAGGACAGCCGTGTGTATTTGGGTTGGGAGGGGGAAGTCCGGGCACGGAAAGACCCACGTTCCGAAGGGGAGGGCTAAGTTGGGTAGCAGGCGCCAGGCTCAGACTGGTGGAGATCTGAAAAAAGTCCTCCCACTCTACCCCAAACATCTTCCCTGACTGGGTGTGTGAAGTGGTGAGAGACCTCAGGGTCTCTCGGTGGTTACCCCCACCCTGCCCAGTGATGCCAGGTCCCCTGGGCCCTGCTGTGATCTGAGAGCAGGAAGTCAGTGATCCTGGAATGCCCTGTTGGCTTTAGGTTAGCAGGTGGCCAAGGGCAGGCAGACCCAAGCCTCAGTGGAGGGTGAACTGGTTAAGGACTGGGCCTAATTTCCTAGGAACACATATTTTGGAGAAAACGCTGTAAAAAAAAAAAAACGGGTCTCGGCGATGATGCTCGACTTAACCTGTTTCTGCTCAAGCATTCTGCCCTTTTTCTGTGGGGAGTTACAGCCAGGAGTTGGAAGTTGATGGCAACTGCACAGGTCTGCAGTGTCTGCCCAAGCGGTGGACCCTGCTAGAGTCCAGGCAGGGAGGTGTCAAGGTGGGGAGGACTGTTATGCCACTTACTGAATTCGTTATCTGTGCTGCTGGAGAGCCAATCAGGCCTCATAAATGCTAAGCACATGATCTCCCACCCAGCCACACCGCAGCTCAGCTCATTTATTTGGACATCACAGTTACCTTTCCAGTAGAATTGAGAATCCAAATGACCGTGGGTAGTGAAGGCAGAAAGGTGGTTCCGGCGTTCAGGGTCATCTTAAGTTACAGATGGGAGTTCCAGGCCAGCTTGGGGTACACGAGACCCACTCTCAAAAATCCAAAACAGTGCTGGCCAGATGGCCCAGTGGGTAGAGATGCCTTCTGTCACTTGCCTATATACCTGGGACCCTGGGAGACACATGGTAGGAGACAACTGCCTCTTGGAGACTATTCTCTCACCTGCATACACACATGCACCTTGGCACATGTGCACACACAATAAATAATAAAGCTTTATTTTTAAAGCATCTTTTAATCCAAAACAATAAAAAATAGTCAAGGATTAGATGTAGTTAACATGGGGATCCTGCCTCATTCCAGGTATACTGGCTCCTGTAATCTTCATAGTTAGCCTATGAGGTAGCTAGTTCTTTTGGCTCCATTTTATAGAGGCGGAAACTGAGCACAAAAGGCACTCACCGTGTGTAAGTTTGCACAGCTGACAAGTGATGGAGCAGGTCCAACCAGAGCGAGGGTCCTCATCTTAGCTTCTGGGGAGAGGCAGCCTGGCGAGCCTCCTGGTGTGTAGACCCTGCTCCACAGCCCCCTTCCCGTCCTGTCTACAGCAGAGGCTGAGGTGGAGTGTCTGTGAGGTGTGTTGCTGTCATGCCCACCGAACTCTGCCCCCTTGCCTTGCTACCACAGCCCTTCCCCCACCCATCACATGGAACCCTGGGAAAATAACTTGTTTTTGTTTTTCTTTCATTTCAGTTTACCCGCTTTTCTCGGGCCCACTCAGTCCCCCGTGGGACTGCATGACTTGTGAGTCACAGTGGAAAGCCCAGGGGAGTCAGAAGACCCCATCTTGACCTAATTGGGGTAATTCAGTGGAGAAAACAGACCTGTGGGAAGAGGTAATAGAACAAACAATGTCTTAGTCAGAGTAGCCATAGTCCTGAGTCCTTCCTCCCAGTTTAAGAGTTTGGAGGGGTTCCCCAGTGGGAGTCACTGTGCCTTGTCCCATCCCAGTGTGCAAGGCAGGTACAGAAGCTCAGGAGGTGGCTGTAGGCCCGATTGGAAGACAGAGACAGAAGCTAAGGTTAGGACGGTGAGGGCTGCAGTCAGGCAGTCTGGGGTTGAACTTCAGCCTGGACACTTACTGATGTGTGACCTGCACAGACTGTAGGTCCCAGCCCCCTTCCCTACAGTCACAAAACTGAAAGGATGCCTTTTGTTGTTTTTTGTTTTGTTTTGAGACAGGGTTTCTCTGTGTAGCCTTGGCTGGCCTGGAACTCACTCTGTAGACCAGGCTGGCCTTGAACCTGAAGATCATTTGCCTCCAAATCCTGGGATCAAAGGTGTGGGCTACCACTGCCTGGTGGGAGGTGTTTTCTAAGGGGGTTGGGAGGAGAGCCTGAAGAAAGCATGAGGAAAGCCTGGTGACCTGCACCTCAAGTGTTTCCCTTAAATGTTCAACTTTTCTTTTGTGAGCCCCACTTTCCTTGCTTAAGAACAAGGAACAAGAAGCAGAATACCCCCGAGGCCTAGGATGGAACCAAACACAGAGGGGATGCAGTCAGTGAAATGATGCTCGTCTGCTATACTCAGACTGGTGCCTAGCCCAGCTGTCAGCAGAGGCTTCACTCAGCAACTTATGGAAACAGATGCAGAGACCCCAGCCAAACAGTAGGAGAATCCTGTGGAAGAGAGGAAAGGTTGTAGTAACCAGAGGGGTCAAGGACATCACAAGAAAAACCCACAGAACCAAATAAGCTAGGCTCATAGGGGCTCACAGAAGCTAAACTGACAACCAGGGAGCCTGCACGGGACTGACGTCGGCCCTCTGCATATTTGTTCCAGCTGTGTAACTTGGTCTTGGAGTGGTTCTCCTAGCAGTGAGAGCAGGGTGTATTTCTGACTGTGTTGTCTGCTTTTGGGATCCATGAACCCATTCGTCCTGCTGGATTGCCTCATTCAACCTTGATGGAGGAGGGGGTGCCTGGTCTCACTGCGGCTTGTGCTTGTATCCCGTGGCTGGCTGATATCCATGGGATGCTTGCTTGCATCTGAAGAGAAACAGCGGAGGAGGAGTAGATGGGGGGTCTGGGAAGAGGGAGAAGCTTTGGGTAGGATGCAAAAGTCAAGAAAATAAATAAAGAAATAAAAAAACAAGAAAATGAGTGAATGAATAATAGCAGCGGTGACCTCAGGAGGCGAGAGGTAGCCAAGCCAAAAAAGCTGCCTGTTAGGAAATCCTGCTATATGCTAGGCTGCCTGCACCTGCTCTTCTCCCCATTCTGCATGCAAAGATGGCTCAGAGATGTCGGATAATTTGTTTCAGATCACACAGCTAGGAGATAGCCCAGCAAGTGCTTGTTACCAAGTCTTCTTCGGTCTGGGAAGCAGAAAGGCTTTCCCAAAGGGCAAGAGCTAGCCAATAGCAGAGCTTGTTCCCTGCAGGAGGCCTGAGCTCACTCTCAAGGGCATGATGGGGTGCGTGATTAGAAACAGTGTATTTAATCTCCTACTCGGAATATACCTAGATCCAGATATTTTGTTTCAGTTCATCTCGCAGCTAAGGAATTTATCTTTTTCTTGCCCCTCAAAAGTTTGCAATCCTTTATCTTTTTAGATTTATTTTAGTGTGTGTGTGTGTGTGTGTGTGTGTGTGTGTGTAGGAGTGTTTTGCCTGCACATATATCACGAGTGCAGTGCCCAAGGAGGCCAGAAGAGTGTGTCAGATCCCCTAGAACTAGAGTTATAGATGGTTGTAAGCCACCCTGCGACCGCTAAGGACTGAACCCAGGTTCTCTGCAAGAGCAACAGGTGATCCTAATGGCTAAGCCATTTCTCCAGCAATTATTTTTTGAAAGATTTTTTTAAAAAATGTGTGCATGCACACACAAGTGTGTTGGGTGCCTGAGGCAGCCAGAGGAGAGTGTCAGATTTCTGAAGCTGAA
>NC_022028.1:2545581-2547187 GCF_000317375.1 Microtus ochrogaster | reverse complement strand
TGTGTGTGTGTGTGTGTGTGTGTGTGTGTGTGTGTGTGTGTGTGTGTGTGTAGGAGTGTTTTGCCTGCACGTATATAACGAGTGCAGTGCCCAAGGAGGCCAGAAGAGTGTGTCAGATCCCCTAGAACTAGAGTTATAGATGGTTGTAAGCCACCTGCGGGCCGCTAAGGACTGAACCCAGGTTCTCTGCAAGAGCAACAGGTGATCCTAATGGCTAAGCCATTTCTCCAGCAATTATTTTTTTGAAAGATTTTTTTTAAAAATGTATGCATGCACACACAAGTGTGTTGGGTGCCTGAGGCAGCCAGAGGAGAGTGTCAGATTTCTGAAGCTGAAGTTGCTGTGGCTGTGAGCCACCTGCACCGGTCGGTTGCTTGGAACACAACTGATGTTTCTGGAAGTGCATCTTGTGCTCCTGACTGTCACAGTCCACAGAACAAGTCCAAGGCTAGCCTGCCCTACGTTGTGTCTCCAGACAACATTCCACTGCGTGTGTCTGCTTCACCACCTCCCTGTCACTGGCGGACAGTCAGGCCCCTTGGATGTTTGTCTATCATGGGCTCATTGCAGTTCTTTCCTCTGTGACCCCCATTTCCCTTCTACTGCGTTGTCCTTTTCTCTGGAATTTTCCCCCCTCCCCATCTACCCTTTGCAGTCTTTCAGAAAGATCCAGAGTCTGTGCTGAGTGGAGGTGAGGGAGGATGCAAGGGCAGTCTTCCCAACAAGGCCTCTGTTCCCCAAGATAAATGGCAATTTAAACAAAGAAATATTTCATTAAGGGATGATATCTTAATGAGCTGTGCCAGGATCCTTCCAGGCACTCTGTAGACTCCCCCTTACACTGAGAGGGGCTCCACCCCTGCAGGAGCCTTATCAGCTTACCATACGGTGGGGCTATGTCCCTGGCACTGTGGATTGAGGTCCATGGGACTGGGTGAGGTGGCATTGACCTGTGTGCCAGGGCCCTGGGAGATGCTTGCAGAAGCCTTGACACTTCAGTCTGTCTGTGGTGGTGGACATAGGCACCTTGGGCTGAGTGGTTGGAAATCTCTCATTGAAGGTCAGGAAATGAACGCTATCATGTCAGGCCACGAGCAGCCTTCCTTTAGAGAACAGCAGCAGTGGGTGTAATGAGGTCTCCTGCTTGGAGAGGTAGGAGAAGGGAGACAGACAGACATAGCATGGATGTGACAGGAGGGCAGCCCTGGCATGTCAGCCTTCCTTTTCACAGTCTTGAGGGAGATGAGGCTGGGAGGAAATCTCACTGTGGGCACCTTTAATTCCAGAACTCAGTAGCAGGACCCAGTACAGCCAAAGCAACATAGTGAGACCCTGTGGAGAGAGGGGGAACGGAGGGGATGGAGAATGAATCTCACTATATTGCCTTTGCTGAGGCTGGTCTCAAGGCCAGAACTGTGGCAGTCCTCTTTCTTTGGCCTCCCTAGAATGGGGACTGCAGGTGAGTGCCACCACACCTTCTACCCACTGTGACATCACCAGCATGCAGGAGAGTACCACCATCCCACTGTGACATCACCAGCCTGAGGGTGAGTGCCACCATACCTTCTACCCACTGTGACATCACCAGCATGCAGGAGAGTACCAC
>NC_022028.1:2534616-2545048 GCF_000317375.1 Microtus ochrogaster | reverse complement strand
TGTACCTTCTACCCTCTGTGACATCACCAGCATGCAGGAGAGTGCCACTGTACCTTCTACCCACTGTGACATCACCAACATGCCGGTGAGTACCACCTGCCCACTGTGACATCACCGGCATGCAGGTGAGTACCACCGTCCTACTGTGACATCACCAGCATGCCGGTGATTGCCACCTACCCACTGTGACATCACCAGCCTGTGGGTGAGTGCCACTTACCATCTACCCACTGTGACACCAGCTGCCCTCAGACCTTAACTTGTATACTGCTGGAGTAGGAGATCAAGGCTGTATCCCAAATAAACAATGGATGATGGATGGACAGAAGAAAAAGAAAAGGAGCCTTTATATGTCCCTATTGGATGCGGTGTCTGAGCTGACCTGTATCCTAGGTTTCCTTACACTGTCCCCGCCATATTATATGCCAGGCCTGAGCCCCAGGCTCCCTCCCCAGTTTCCTCTTTTTTCTGATTGTCCCCTCATCACTCAGAATCCACTTTCTTCGGGTCTCATCTGTATTTGACCTCTGAGCTCCTTAGCCAGAGATTGTCTCAGTTGTCAGGTAGCCGGAGATTCCTAGGGTTGAGCAGCTGAAGACTTGAGTGAGGCTGAGGGTCAGGTAACAGGTGGGTCCCCTAGACTGGGTGCAAAGCTTTCTGCACAGAGCCCCATCTCCTCCTGTGCTCATAGGCTTGACGCAGCTGCTGCCCCTTACACCCAATAACTTCCATAACCAGTGCCTGCTTTTCCCTCCTTGGGGTTCCCTCTGAGCACTGGGGCCCACCCTGCCACATGAAGAAGAACATGAGTGTGGGGAGCTGAGCCTTCCTAGGAGAGCGTAGACGGGGACACAGCTCAGTGGTAGAGCGCTTGCTTAGTGTTAGTGTGTATTCAGCCTTGAGCTGCATTCCCAGCTCTTCAAATGTGGAGTGGCCTGGCCTTGTTAGAGGAAGTGTGTCACTGTAGGGCGGGCTTTGAGCTTTCCTATGCTCAGGATACCGCCCAGTGTTTCAGTTGACTTCCTGTTGCTTGCAGAATGTAGGACTCTCGCTACTCCTCCAGCACCATGTCTGCCTGCAGGCTGCCATGCTCACCACCAAGATGACATTGGGCTATACCTCTGAAACTGTAAGCCAGCCCCACCCCCAGTTAAATGTTTTCCTTTATAAGAGTTGCCATCCTCATGGTGTCTCTCCACAGCAATAGAACCCTGACTAAGACCCTGGGGTTTTCATACTTCTGAGCTGGACCCAAGGCTGTGCTCACACTTGGACAATTCAACCTGCTTTCATGTTTGGTTTAATTTAAAATTACTTAATATTGCTTATCAATATTCTATGTGTATTTGTAGTCATACATGCTATGGCACATGTGGGGGTCAGAAGAGAACTTCGTGGAGTTGGTTCTCTGCTCCCCCTTTGTGTAAGTTCTGGGCACTGAACCAATTTGTGTTATTGGGTAGCAAGTGCCTTTAAACACCATGCCATCTTGCAGTCCTACTATCTTGGTTTATTTTTATTTATGTATGTAGGCAGGTTGCATGTTTGTATGCACATCACATGCCTACCTGGTGCCTGCAGAGGTCAGAAGACGGTATCAGATCTCCTGGAACTGGATTACAGATGGTTGTGAGCTATCATGTAGGTGCTGGGAACTGAACTCTGGTCCTCTGGAAAAGCAGTCAGTGCTATTAACCACTGAGCTGTCCCTCCAGCCCCTTACTCCCTTGGATTTAACTACCACCTATAGCTGGGGGCTTCTTGTATCATCCTTTCTTATATTTTTATCCCATACCTATTCCTCTGTGCCTCAAGGCTTTTCACACTCAAAATGTCTCCAACTCAAGTCATCATCACTGAATTTCTGATTCCCCTGCCTCCATCTCTCGGGTGTTGGATTCCAGGTGTGTAAGCAAACCTGGTTTAGGTGGTGCTGGGGACCAAACCCTGGACTTCGTGCGTGCTAGATGACCGTGCTGCCATGAGGCATGTCTCCAGCCCTGGCATCACTGCCTTCATCTAGAACATGCTCCTCCCATGGAGCCATAAGAACCACTGCGTTCTCCTTTCCCTTCCTCTACACATGCACTCAGCCACCTTGTCCTGCTAGGTGGCTTTCTAAGCATTTTCCACAGCCATTCCTTCCCTCTTTGCCACCTGCACTCTGCTTGCTACCAGGACCCTCATTGTTGATGGCTTGGAACATTCTGGCTTCTGAACTGGACCCTCACTTCCAGTCTGATTCTCTCCAGGAACCTCTCTCCTATGCATCCACCATCCATAGCGGTCAAAAAGCTCTAGGCTGGACCTGGTGGTCCACACCTGTATCCCTGGCAAGCTGGAGACTGAGGCAGGTGAGCCGCAAATGGTAGGTCAGCCTGGGCTACACCCAAGACCTTGTCTTAAAAGGCAGTAAGGACTGAGCAGGTCCTACAGCCCAGCCAGCAGAATGCTTGCCTAATGTGTGACACTCTGGATTTGGTCCCCAGCACCACACAACAAGGCATTATGACACGCATCTATGATCCCAGTACTCAAGTGGAAACTGGACATCTTGGGGAGTGTGAGACCAGCCTGGTCTACACATTTGACCCTGTATAAAAAAAAGAAAAAAAGAGTTCTATATTCAAGGAGTGTGCAGTCTAGTGGGGAGGTACTTTTAAAAAATATGCTCACTTTTAACTATCCTGCATTCGTGAATTACGGGGTCAGTTTCCAGAGTGCCAGGCTGAACTTGTCATGCCCTGCCCAAGACCCATTCCAGGGTTGGTGAGATGGTCGGTGAGTGAAAGACCTTGCCTGATATCTGAGTTGGGACCCTAGAACCCACAACAGAAAGAGAAGTGATTCTGACTCCTGAAAGCTGACCTTTGACCTCCACACAGTCTACACACTCCATGAGCACCTGTGCACAGTCACACACGTTATACACACAATAATGATAATAATTTCATATACATAATATACACACACTAAATTCAGCACTCAGCCTGGCACACAGGGTGCAGGGTGTGCTTTCTCAAACCTCCCATTCCGTCCTGTCCACCCCCAGCTCTGTCACCTGACACTTTCGCTGTGCTTTCCTCTCACCCCTGCCCTTTATCCGGAATATCCTTTCTGCCATTTGCTTTCGCTGCGGACTCTAAGACCCATCAGGACGGCTCCTCCACTTGGAAGTCTTCCTTGAATCCCCAGGCTGGATTACACCGGTCTTTTGTGAGCTTGTATCAGTGAACTGCAGGACCCGGGGTTGAGGTTTGCTGCTGTTGCTGTGTGCTCTGGGCTTAAAACAACAGCCCTAAGCCCTCCCATTGCTTACTTCTGCCTTCCTCTGAGTGGGCTTTGTTCTCGGGAGACTTCAGGCTTTCACCCAGCCTGCTTTGGTCCAGTGAAGTATTCAAGCAAACATTGGCTCTTCTGGCCCCTGTGGAGGTTTTCCTTGGCCTGCGGCACCATCAGGCTGGCTAAGGGCTCCCAGAGTTCTGTTGTCATGACTGAATTCTGCCACCCATTTGTACGAGGCTTTTTTCTTCTGGGCCACCAACCATTTCTCAAATCATGGCACACAGACTTCTTAATAGTTATGAATGCTCGGCCCAGCTTAGGCTTGTTTCTAGCTAGCTCTTTTCACTTAAATTAACCTGTTGCTCTTCATCCATTTTGCCTTGGGACTTTTTACTTCCTTTTTGTATATCTTTCTTTCACTGCTTCTCATGTCTTCTGACTGGGGGCTGGCTGGCGTCTGGTCCCAGGTATCTTCCTCCTTCTCTCATTCTTCTCTCCTCTCTTCTCTTGAGTCTAGATTTCTCCTATTATTTGTTCTTTCTTCCTACTATTCTTTCCCTGCCAAAGTATTGACTCTTCAGCTTTTTATTAGACCAATGAGGTGCCTTAGGCAGGCAAGGTGAAGCAAACACAATGCGTCTTTATATAATTAAACAAATGCAGAACAAACAAATGTGACACACGTGCATTTTCCCACCAGGGTGCGCGGAGGTGGAGCCGCTGGTGCTTTCAAGATTCTGTCTCACTGTAACCCACTGCCATGGCCGAGGAAGGCATTGCACCTGGAGGTGTGGTGTACGTCAGTACTGCTCTTCAAGAGGTTCTGAAGGCCTCCCTCATCCACGATGGCTGAGCACATGGCACACACGAAGTTGCCAAGGCCTTAGACAAGTGTCAAGCCCATCTCTGTGTGTTTGCATCCAGTGTTGATGAGCCTGTGTATGCCAAGTTGGTGGAGACACTTTGCTAAGTCAGCCTAGGCAAGGTTGATGGATGGCAAGAAATTAGGGGAATGGGTAGACTTCTGTAAAAGTGATCGAGAGGGAAAGTCACGGAAAGTGGTTGGTTGCAGCTGGGTAGTGGTGAAGGATTATGGCAAAGACTCTCAGGCCAAGGATGTCGTCAAAGAGCACTTCAAGTACAAAAAATTAATTAATAAAAATTTTGGCTAAAAAAGTGTAACATACTTTTACACAGTTAAAGTAATATTCCACAGCATAAACAAGTGTAATACATCTTTGCCTAGTTAAAATAATATTCCACAACAACCATGGTCTCTAAGAAAGGTTGTGTAGCTACATGGCCACACCCAACTGTTTAGATGTCATCTGGGCTGCTCTGTGCTACAGTGGCAGGTAGTGGAGGCAGAGACAGAGAGTAAATATTCTAGGCTTTACTGCTTAAGAGGCCAAACTAAGGATGTTATATAGGAATTCATAAAATAAATTATCAAAATTACAATAATAATTAGTCATTTCTTTTGTGGTGCTGGTCCATCAATGAGAAAAGTAGAATTCAGGGGAGGAGGCACTCTCTCTTTTTGAGATGGAATGGTAATATGTAGTCTTTGCTGACCTATAAAAACAGGCTGGCCTTGAATTCACAGAGATCTACTTGCCTCTGCCCCAGTGCTGGGATTAAAGGTGTGCCAGCACTGCCAGCTTCTGTTCTCCCTTTCACCATGAGAGTCACAGGTTTCAGACTAAGGTCATCAACCTTGGTGACAAGCCCCTTTATTTGCTCTGCTATCTTGCCGGTCCCATCATTTCCCTTCATTGATAATATGATTAGAATCGGAAATAGCCCCACAAGCTCTTGGGTTGAATGCTTGGTCCCTGTCTGGTGTCACTATTTTGGAAGGTTCTGGAAACCCTGAAGATGTGGGGCCTGGCTTGAGGAAGCAGGTCACTAGGGGCAGGTGGTCCCTGGCTCCTGTCTTGTCCTCTGCTCCCCAGTTGGCCATCATAGGAAGAATATTTGTCACATGCTCTTGATGCCTTCGCTCAAACTAGTTCACCATGTCTGTTTTTCTCTGATGGGCTCTCTGCAACTGTGAGCCACCCCTGCCTCTCCCACCTTAACCCACCCCTGCCTGTTGTACCTGTCCAGAACTGTGATCTGGAACTGCCAAAGTAACAGATACAGCTAGACACAGTGACACACACCTTTAATCCCATCTCTTGGGAGGCAGAGACAGGTGAATATCTGTGACTTCGAGGCCACCCTGGTGTACACGTGGGGAAGTTTCAGGCCAGCCAGGGCCACATGGAAAGAAAGATTCTGCCTAAAAAAAAAAAAATAAAGGAAAAAGAAAGAGGAACATATAACTGGATTCAAAATAAAGTTTTCTATTATCAAACTGTTGGTAAATAATTGCCTGTTATTATAATTAATGCCAGTCTGGGCCTGGGGATGGAGCTCAGTGGTTAGAGTACTTGCCTAGCATGTGTGTGGTGATAGATTTGAGCCCCTGCACCACAAACCCCTGGTGTGAGTCTGTGCATCTGTAATCCCAGCACCCTAGAGGAAGAGGAAGGAGGTTCAGAAGATCAAGGTCATCCTCAGCTACAGAGAAAGTTGGAGGTCAGTAGGAACTACATACAGGAGTCTCTGTCCCAAAACACACAACACACAGCCCATACACACATACATACCTCATACACCACACACATACACACCACAAACACACATACACACACAAAACAAAACCCATCTTGGTGGCTCATTCCTGCCATCCTAGCATTTGGGAAAGTAGATGAGGGAGGGTCAGGAGTTCAACATTGTCTGTGACTATGTAGTAAGTTCAAGACCAATCTGGGCTGTGTAGGGTCCCAAAGCAACCAAACTCTTGAACCAGGGCCATAGCTTTATCACTGCTTGGGTTTGTCCTCAGAGACATAACACAGGCAAGCAAAGAATATGCTTAGGGCTTGGAGAGAAGGCATAGGCGTTGAAAGGGCTCACTTCTTTTGCAAACCAAACTCAGGTTTGATTCCTGGCCTCCACATGCTAGCTCACAACTATCTGTAACTCCAGTTTCAGGGGGGCTGACACCCTCCTTTAGTCTCTGAAGCACCAGGCACACGTACATGTGGTGCACATACGTACATGAGGGCAAAACATCTACATAAAACAAAATAAGTAAATCTTAAATATGTGTATGTGCATGCTTAGCTTGCAAACTATGCAATACAGACTCAGTCCGGTTTGTGGACCTGCAGATTCCTGAGTAGAGAAAGACACAGCGGAAGCTGGGAAAGGACACCGGGTCATAGTGCAAGAGGCTGTATGGTGGGGTGTCTGCCAGAGTCGATTGGCCAGACAGTCTTTAAGACATCTTTGTTTTATTTATTTTGTGTGTGCATGTATATGGGGGTGCCATGGTGTGAGTGTGGCAATCAGAACCTGTGATTTCATTTCTGGAACTTTGGGGAGTCCATTCTCTCCTCTCACCACGTCTGTCCTGCGCATCAGACTCAGGTTGTTAGGCTTGGAAGCAAGCACCTTTACCAGCTGAGCTGTCTCAACAGCCCAGCGCATTTCTTTTTAAGAAAAGTGAGTTTGACTGGGCAGTGGTGGTGCACACCTTTAATCCCAACACTCGGGAAGCAGAGACAGGCGGATCTCTGTGAGTTCGAGGCCTGCTGGTCTACAAGAGCTAGTTCTAGGACAGGCACCAAAGCTACAAAGAAACCCTTTCTTAAAAACCCAAATAAGTTTATGGACATGGGGTCCCTTTGAGGTGACACACCACTGTGATGCTGATAAGGGTGGCCGAGTCCTTTTCAGAGGGAAAGGAAGCCCAGAAAGGTCTGTCTGGGATACAACTGAGAATTCAAAGACAGACTTTGTGACACAGGCTTTCTGATGGCACTACTCTGATGTCCCCAGGATGGGCGGCTGGGGGTGGACCTGGCTGGTCTGTGGTGGGCTGGAGTGTCCAGCTGGTGGTCCATGTGTTAAACCACACAAATGCTGAAAAATCTTTGGACCAGCAAGACATCTTGGTGGGTTAAGGTTCTTTGTGGTTAGGATTGATGACTTGAGCCTTAGGCCAGCCTAGGCTGTGAGACCCTATCCTCAAAAGATAAACAAAGGCCCCTCCTCAGGTAGGTGGGAGAGGCTCTTCGCTTCCAGCTTCTGGGGACCCCAGGTGCTTCTTGGCTAGCAGACACACCACTACAGTCTCCCCTCGGTGTTCCAGGGCATTCTCTCCATATGTTGGTGTCTTCATATGAACAGTTTTGAACAGCCAGTCATAACACCTTAGGACCCCCAACTTCAGATCCAACCTCTTTACTATTTATATGTACATTCATCTGGTCTCCAAACCAGATCATGTTCCAAGGTGTTAGACGTTGGGATGTCATGTGTATGTATGTGTGTATGTATGTATATATGTATGTATGTATGTATGTATGCATGTATATTCATGTGTGTATGTATGTATACATATATACATGCACATATATACAAATATGGATGAGAGGAGTACAGTTCAGCATCTAACACCACTCATGGTCATATAAACTCTACATGCATACAGTATTCTCCCATAGTGACACACATCTATCTACCTACACCCACATTCCAGGGTCACACTTACTGGACTATGCTACCAGGACTGCACACCTTCACGGCCTCAGACAGCTCAGCACAGGTCCTCTTGCTCCATGCTCCACCGGCATACCCGCTCAGCAATGGCCACACTCATCACACTCAGAGCCCAGCCACTGGTAGCCTTAGACTAGCCTCCTGGTCTCACATCCCCTCCCACCCACACAGCCTTCTCCTGATTCCTCCCTCCTGCTCCAGCAGTCTGCCCTCCCACCAGACTTGAACCCAGCAGCTCTGGCCTATACTAGATGGGACAGACCCCAGAGGATGTCTCCTTGCCTTCTAGAATCAGGTACCCACTTACACACTAGCTTTCCTCTCTCATGAATTCTTTCTTGCCCCTTCGCCCTGCTGGCATCAGGAGTAACAGACACATTGTCTCTCTCTCTCTAACACCACACACACATACACACGCACGCACACACGCACGCGCACACACTCATGCACACACGCACACACGCGCACACACCACACACACACGCACACACACCACACACGTCCACACACACGTGCACACACACGCACACACACACCACACGCATGCACACACACATGCACACGCACACACACACCACACAAGCGCATGCACACACACCACACACACACACCACACACACACACCACACACATGCACACCCAGCCCCTCCAGCAGCCCCACGGCAGCAGTCTGTTCTTCATTATGGGCCAATGCGCCTGTTTACTCACCCAGCTGGAGATGGTTAGAGAGTGATAAATAATGAAAGAGAAAACAGGCTTTTCCCCTCTGTGGCTTCTATTTATGTGACATGTGTCACAGCGGACTCTCAGACTCTGGTTCGGAGTTGCTCGCAGGAAATAGTTTATTTTTTCCGGACAGTGGCTTGAGGGGTGGGGTAGACGGCCAGGATTTGGGTTTCTGGTCTCACGCCCATGAAAGTTTCAGGATCTGGCGTCCAGAATCCTCTTATGATGCCCTGTTCCTTGACAACTCCCCACCCACTGCCTCCCTTCCTGGAATCACATGGTGGCTTGGGACTGGCTGATAGCAGGGGCTCTCCCGTTGCAATGATTTGGAAGGAACCTGCCTGGTTGGGGCCCCTCCCAGCCACCTCTGAAGCCCCTCAAACAGATGGGCTTGTTTTAAGAGCCTGACTGCTGAGAGCTAGGGCTCCATGAAAAGAGCCAGTTGGAAAGGGAGCTTTTTAGGGAGCCTGCACCTGTCTTGGGGAAAAGGATGCAGAATAATTCAAACTCTAGATAGAGAATGAAGGGCCAGCCGGGCAGTGGTGATGTACACGTAATTCCAGCACAGAGGCAGGTGGATCTCTGAGTTCGAGGCCAGCCTGGTCTACTGAATAAGTTCTAGGACAGCCTAGGCTACACAGAGAAACCCTGTTTTGAATAAGCAAAACAAACAAACAAAAACAGGAAAAAAAAAAAAAGAATGAATAAATGAACAAAGGGCCAGAGAAATGGCTCAGTGGTTAAGAACACTTGCTGGGCTTTTGGAGGGTAAGTTTGGTTCCTAGCACCCATGTAGGGTGGCTTACAACAGCCTATAGCTAGCTCCAGGGGATCCAACACCACTGGCCTCCATGGGCACCTGCACTCATGGGCACACACACACACACACACACACACACCATAATTAAAATTAAAAATAAATATTTAAAGAAAGAAGAAAAGATTCCTGCCCTGGTTCACTTCGAGTGCTGGGGACCTCAGAGGTTCTCCAGCATGGGTTTCCCAGATGTGACAATGGAGAAGGACTTGCTCTGCCTGCACAGCTGGCCATGGCAGCCAGGACTTCAGACTCAGACCTAAGGCTCCTGAAAAGGCCTCGTCTTCCCCCATTGTCTTCCAGCACCAGCTCCCTGGCAAGGCCAGCCTACCTCACTTTTGCTAGCCAGTGGGAATCTCTACGTGGGTGTTACAGGTGGCAGTGTCTGGAAATGTGGGCTGTGGGAAATCTTAGAAGTTCTCCCCTCGGTCCTTCCAGAGGTGGGCACACTGAATGGAGCTGGAGGATGGAAGCAGAAGAAATCTGTTCACCAGCCTTCAATGCATGCGGGCCATGACCCGAGCAAACCCGGTTTCGCATGCCTGGGCAGGGTGACAACGCTTTGGTTAAGCATGGAGCCCCAGGGGTATCCCAGGTCACTGCTCAGGAACCCAGAGGTACCAGAGGATCTTGGAAAGATAGGGTTCACTGTAGAAGCTACAACTGGAAGCTCTCACCTTTTGCTAGTTGTAGGGGGAGAGTTTAGAATTCCAGGGCAGCATCTAGTTCGAGGTCTTCGAGTTGTCTGTGGTTGTGTTCTCCTAGCTAGGAGAAGAGACTTCCACCCCAGCTAGGAAGGACCGTATACCTTGACAACATAAGAACGTACAGTATGGACCCAGTGCAAGGGGAAAAGGCACCAAGAGGCAGCTTCTCTTTTCTCTTCTGAACCTCCTTCCTCTTCCTCTAGGGTGCTGGGATTACAGATGCACAAACTCACACCAGGGGTTTGTGGTGCAGGGGCTCAAATCTATCACCACACACATGCTA
>NC_022028.1:2530618-2533971 GCF_000317375.1 Microtus ochrogaster | reverse complement strand
GATGCCAGGAGCTGGTTCTCTCTTTCCACCATGCGGGTCCCAGGGATTGAACTCAGATTGACAACTTCATGCTCTCAACTCTTTGATCCACTGGACCCCCTTGCTCAACGTATTTTGCTTTCAGGCAGGGTCTCTGTGTATCCCAGACTGGCCTTGCATTTGTGACCCTTCTGCCTCAGCCTCCCAAGTGTTGGGGTTGCAGGCCTTTGCCAGGACATCTAACAAGGGATGCTCTTCTGCAGTAATGGGAGTCAGATTCAATAAGGCTTCTTACAGGCTGCTCCCCGGGATCCCTCTGCAGGGCAAGAATTCAGCAGGTTGGATGCAGGGTGTCCAGGAATCTGCCCACGGGAACTAGTCCCTCGAAATACTGAGACTAGCATTTGGTGATTTCCCAAACACTTGCAACAACAGGCCCTGAGGGGCCCCTGACAGCATTCCCCTCCACCAAACCCAAAGACAGACACTGGAGTATCTGGGCAGGTTAGGCAGGAAATTCCCCATAGTGGAATTCAGCTGGAAACCAGGGAGGAGAAAATTGGTTTGAAGGAAGGCAAATAAGAAGGGAATTTTCTCAACACCTATTAGGGACCAAGGGAAGACAGGACATTTTGACCTGGTGGCTGGGACATTTGGGGTTGGCCGGACATGCTGCCCTGGACAGTTGGGGCTGTGGACTGAGTTCAGTTCTGGTATGGGAACTCTGCAGCTTCTCCGGGCTCCATCCAGACTCCACGCGGCTCTTGCTTACTTGACACTTGCTCTCATGTAGTGATCTTGGATACGAACCACTCTTTTTATTTATTCATTTATTTTTACACAGGGTCTCTCTGTATGTAGTCTTGGCTCTCCAGGAGCTTGCTGTGTAGACCAGGCTGGCCTCAAAGCTCACAGATATCCTCCTGCCTCTGGCTCCTAAGTGCTGAGATTTAAGGCATGTATTTCCATGCTCCAGTACCATTCCTGAAGGTGCTAGCAACGCTGCAGATTCTCATGACTGTGGGGACAGTGACTTGAATGGTAACAGTCAGTAAAATCCAACTGTTCGGCCCATGATCTCGTAAGGAAGCTATTACTATCGTTACCCCCAACCTTAGAGAGGAGAGAAAAGGGGTCCAAGAAAGGCAAATAACAGGGCGGCATAGCTACGTATAACAGGGTAAGTCTGGAGTTAGCCTCCCCTGCACTTTGCCCCAGATAGCTTGCAGCACCTGGCAGGTCTAGGTGCTTCTTTGAGTTGGTGCAGCCTGGATGACCCCTTCACCACCAAACCACATCACCAAGTTCTTGGGCTTTTTTTTTTTGTATGTGTGTGTGCTTTTTCTTTTCTTTTTTAAATCAGAGACTCACTATGCAGCCCTGCCTGGCTGGAAACCACTAGATAGAGCAGGGTGGCCTTGAACTCATCAAGGAACTACCTGCCTCTGCCTCTGTTGGGATGAAAGGTGTGGGCCACCATACCCAGTTATCTCCAAGCTCTTTAAGACAAAATAACTTTTTTCTTTTTATATTTATTCAAATGCTCAACCCATGTACGCATGCTCATACACGTTTGCCACACGGGGCCCATTGTAGAGGTCAGAGGACAATTTGCAGGGTTCTCTTCTCTTCCCACCCTCTGGGTTCCAGGGATCAAACTCTGGCTGTCAGACTTGGTGGCTGTCACCTTTACTCACTGCTCCATCTGATTGGCTCCTGCCTCAGAACTGTGCGGAACCCCAGCTCCTCCCCACCTACCACTCTTAAATTTCTCGAGCCCTAGCCTCGGTTTCTCCTCTGCCTCACAGGCCCACACACCTGAGCACTTGATACCATAGACAGGCAGACAGGCCAGGCCCCTGCCCCAGCCCTAACCCTCACTCTCTGAATCCCTGGGGTCCTGCCACCTTTATCTTGACTCCTCCTCAAAGACATCAGCCCCGGCACCGCCCCCGCAGCCCTCCTCCCTGTCGCCCCGCGGGATCCCCGGTTTTGCTCGAGGGCAGCCAGTGAAGCAGGCTGTAACGGAGAAACCTCAGGCTCCTCTTTAAAAGTCCCCAGAGGAGGTAGATCTGAGGAAGGGCTGCCGAGAAGGTGCCTCCAGCAATGTCAGCTCAGAACAGCCGGCTGACAGGATGCTGAGCAGGGATTAAGGTCGGGATCAGGGAAGCCGGGGAATGAAGGCCGGTTCCCTGTCTCCCCCGTTGCCGCCACCAGAGCCGCCTCTGGGTTTGTCTTGTTTGTTCTCTTGTTCTTGCTCTGGGAAAGTGGGTAGGGAGGGAAGTGGGCACCGGTGACTGGAGAAGTGGGGGCAAGGACAGGAGATGGGCAGGGAAGGACAGATGGGGCTGAGAGGAGGCAGGCTCCTATGTGTCTAGGGGGACCAGTCAGTTTAATGTCCCAGTCAACTGGTCAGACTGGGGAACAGGAAGCGCAAACTTTCTTCCTGATCACTCGCTTTCATGTGGTTGGTGTGGATTGCAGGACACATGAAAATAGAGACACTCCAGGTTAGGAAGAGGAACAGCCTAGCCTGTCCTGGTGACTTCTGATCCTGGCACTGGAAAGGTAGTGTTGGGAGAATCAGGCGTCAAAGATTGCCTCCAGTTATAAAGTTAATAAAAGACCAGCTGGACAGGGTCTCAAAAAAAAAAAAAGTGTGTATGTGAGGGGTGGCTGGTGAGCTGGCTGGGTCAGAGAACTCGCTATGGAAGTCTGGTGACCTAAATTCAATCTGTGGAACCCACTGTGGGAGGAAACCAGCACTGGAGAGCTGTTCTTGATCTCCACACACACTGTGTCATAGGTGTGCTCTCGTTCATATATACACCAAGTAAAGTAAAAGGGTTTGTGTTTGTTTGCTTGTTTTGTTTTTTGTTTTTTTGAGACGGGGTTCTCTGTGTAGCCTTGGCTGTCCTATAACTCCCTTTGTAGACCAGGCTGGCCTCGAACTCACAGAGATCCACCTGCCTCTGCCTCCTGAGTGATGGCATTAAAGGTGTGCACCACCACAGCTGGACCAAAATAAAAAGTTTTTAAAAAGAGGCCCAGGTGTGGTGGTGCACACCTTTAATCCGAGCACTTGGGATACAGAGGCAGAAGGATCTCTGTGAGTTCAAGGGCTACCTGGTCTACAGAGCCAGTTCTAGGCCATCAACATTTACATAGGGAGACCCAGTCTCAAAAATTAAAAAATAAAAAAGGTGGATGGTTTCTGAGGAATATCTAAAGCTGGCCTCCCGCCGGGCAGTGGTGGCACACGCCTTTAATCCCAGCACTCGGGAGGCAGAGGCGGGCGGATCTCTGTGAGTTCGAGACCAGCCTGGTCTACAATAGCTAGTTCCAGGACAGGCTCCAAAACCACAGAGAAACCC
>NC_022028.1:2519545-2530518 GCF_000317375.1 Microtus ochrogaster | reverse complement strand
TAATGATGTCTGGTTAGTAACTGCTCAGAGTTGACAGCCGCTGATCTCCATCCAGGTACTGGATCTTAGTGAATGAGCCCCTCCCTGGGTCCCTGAGTCACATGTGCCGGCACGTGGCTTAAACTAACCATGCTACTTTCAGGGTTCACCCAGGAACCAAGGGGTGGTTATGATTGCTAGGACACATGTCTGCTTGCCCAGCTGGCCATTGAGTAGCCCTTCTGGGGTCGTCAGCCCCTCCCCCATCTCTGTGTACTCTGGACATTGAACAGAGATGAGAGCTTGGAACAGGGTAGCGGGGGGTGGGGGGAATCTGTGATTTGGGAAGGGGTCTTGTTTTTAGGATAAAATCCTGGGTCCAGTGGCCAAAGCTTCCCATATGTGTCTGTGGGGAGCCCACCCCTCACTTGCTGGGAATTTAATATCTAGGGTAGTGGTCTCTACCATTCTAGGATAGTCAAAGTTATGTATATTATAGAATTTCAGAAAGTACACCTGGGCATGGTGGGGAACAGCTGTAATTCCATCACTCAGAGAGAGAGCGTGCAGAGGCAGGAGGACTGGAGTTCAAAGTCATCCTTCCCCACAGAGCAAGTTCAAGGCCAGCCTTGGTTTCAGGAGAACCTGTCTCAAAAAAACAACAACAATACATAGATATACCCACAGAGGAAAACTTAAAAATACAGAAAAGCACACACACACAAGGAGATAAAGATCATCCAGTAATCTAAAAGCCCAGAGATAACCATGGTAACACTTCCTATATACATCAGTCTAGAACTTTTGCTTATGTAGACCAGGCTGGCCTCGACCTCACGGAGCTACACCTGCCTCTGCCTCCCGAATGCTGGATGAAAGCATGTACCACCATGCCTGGTAAGGATGCTCATTTTTAATTCTCAGAGACAGAGTCTCATAAAGTTCAGTTTGGTAGTGTTTATCTAGCATGCCCATAGCCCTAGGTTCCATTGCCGACACCCACACATTGGGTGTGGTAGCACACACCTGTTGTCCCAGGAGGTGGAAGCGACAGAATCAAAAGTTCAAGCTTGGGGGCTGTGGACGGCTCTGTGGTTAAGAGTGCTTGTTGCTCTTGCAGAGGACCTGGGTTCAGTTTTCAGCACCCACATGGTGACTTGAAACCATTCATGACTCCAGTTGCAGGGAATCTGACTCTTTGGCCCTCTGCCAGAACCAGGCATACTGCAGGCAAATATGAACATGAAATAAAATAATAAATCTTAAAAAAAAACAAAATTCAAGTCATCCTTTTCTGTACAGCTCTTTCTAGGCCAGTCTGGGCTACACGAAGGAGGACTTTGCCTCAGCAAACAAACAAGCTAACAAACAGAGCGCTGGAGAGATGGCTCAGTGCTCTCAGGAAGTTCAGTTCCCATGTGTGTGGGGGTTCACGACTGCGTGTAACTCCAGCTCCAGAGGACCCAGCACTCTCTCCTGGCCTCCCTGGACACGGTACACAATACACACACACTCATCCATACAGTCGCAAATACGCATTTTAAAAACTTTAAAGCTGCCAGGCGGTGGTGGCACACACCTTTAATCCCAGCACTCGGGAGGCAGAGGCAGGCGGATCTCTGTGAGTTTGAGGCCAGCCTGGTCTACAGAGCTAGTTCCAGGACAGGAACCAAAAGCTACAGAGAAACCCTGTCTCGAAAAACAAAACCAACCAAAACAAAAAGCTGTGTGATGGTGGCACACGCCTTTAATCCCAGCACTTGAGAGACAAAGGCAGGCAGATCTTTGTAAGTTCAAGGCCAGCCTGGTCTACAAAGTGAGTTTCTGGACAGTTAGAGCTGCACAGTGAAATCCTGACTTGAAAAGCAAACTAAAAAACCCAAAACCTTAAAAAAAAGAGGAACACTCTGTCTTTTGGTTTATTAGAAAGCATTCCAGCTGGTGGTGGCGCATGCCTTTAATCCCAGTACTCAGGAGACAGAGGCGGGCGTGAGTGAGGCCACTCTGGCCTATAGAGTGAGTTCCACAGTCAAGGCTACACAGAGAAACTCTGTCTCAAAAAGAGAAAGGAAGGAAGGAAGGAAGGAAGGAAGGAAGGAAGGAAGGAAGGAAGGAAACAACATTTCATCTCAGCTTCACTATTCCTACCTCTCTGGTTCATTAGTGTTTCAAGCTGAGGGCCAGTCCACAGAGCCCTTCTGTTGCGCTTGGCGTGTACTCTTAGCTGCATACCTTGGCAGGGACTGAGGAAGGTCCCCTTTTCCCCACCCACTCTATCTACCTGCTCTGGCTTCTCTGCTCCCCAAGCAACACTCTGGATCCTGTTTCCAACAGTCCTAACAACTGGCTCCCACCCTGTGTCCCCCAGAACCTCTTACATATGGCCCTGTTCCACTGACTCCCACCACACCTAAACTTCGTCTTTCTCCCACAGAGCTCTAGGCAGAGGCTGATGGTCAACGGATTGGCCACAGGTTTGGAAACTAAGATCTGTCTCCCTGATTTCCAATGGCCTTTGGAGGAAGGAGGTGGATAACTGGGCAAAGGGTGTAGCTCAGTTGGTCGAGTGCTTGCCCAGCAAGTGCAAAGCCCCAGGTTCAATCCCCAGCACCGCACAAACCAGGTGTGATTGCACACACCTTTAAGCAGTATCCCTGGGTGGGTGGAGGCAGGAGGATCAGAAGTTCAAGATCCTCCTTCAGCCTGGGACGTAAGAGACCCTGAGTCAAAAACAAAAACAAATAAAAAAAAAAACAAGCAAACAAACACTTGGGAGGGGAAACCTACTGATTTAATTTCTTTCTGTCCAGAATTCATGCTCCTAATCATGAGAAATTTTCTCTTTAAATACGTTTTATTCCCCTTCTCTCCTTTCTCACCTCCTCGTTCCTCCTCTCCTCTCAGCTTTGACCACAGTCTCCCACTTTCCTGTCCTCCGCTCCCCTCCTCTCTCCTTTCTTTTTTTAAGTTTTTTTTTCTTTTAACTTTCAAGGTCATTCCGGACTCCTGATGCCGCCAGTCCCTTAGTGAGACGTGAGCGCCATTGGCGTCTGTGGCCTCTGTTTCCGTGGCAACCCAGTAACCATTAATTTTCAATTAAAGGAGACAAAAAGCTGGATGACAGCTCCGGGTCTGCTGAAGATGTCAAGAATCTGTATTAATATACAGCAAGAGAGCATAATTGTGTGTCCATCTTCCAGAGCGGCGAAAAATGGAGGGATAATTACCGGCTCGAAAGCCACTCTGTAATTTAGTCCTTACTGTCACCACAGCCCTACACATTAGCATAAATTAAAAGCAGGGTTTATTGTTATCAAAGTGCATTGATATCGCCAGACCCGCTTTCTTCCTTTTAACTGTTTGTTGTGGTTGAAGTGACTCCCTAGCTCTCTCTGGGGTCTCCCTGGGATAGAAAGGGGACGCTCCAATGCTAGACCTGGAAGGTCATAACCATCTTTTTTTCTGCCATCTTTGGATCCTCTGGGTGGAAGAAAACCAACGGGAAGATAGTGTCCCCTGATAAGGGCTGCAGGTGACGGGCAGGTGTGCTGGGTTTTTATTTCACCATTCGAGTATGAGGGCTTTGTTATGTTTGAGAGTTCTCAAGCTCTTTCTAAGGGCGCCACTGCTGCATCCTGGGTCTGTCCCCGTTCTGCTGGTCCATTGTGAGGTGGGAGGTACAGGCTGAACACACAGCAGGTCCTCAAGGCCGACCTGTTAAAGGGACCGGTTGGTACAGAGGGGTCTCCTCCTCTTGTCTGGATGCCAGGAGATAGAACCTTCTAGATTTCCTGGTTCAGGGAATTTAGTGTCAGCTAAAGCAGAGACACCCATTCTCCTTCTGGGCCACCCAGAACTCCAGCTTCCCAGACAGAGCTCTCTGGAAGCCCCCCCTATTTGGTCATGCTTCCCTTGGCCTTGGGTCTTGTCACCCTGCAGCCTCTCCTCAGAGGAGTTAGAATGCTTCAAAGTATCTCCAGAGTGCCAGTGCCAGCCACAGAGCGCCAGTGCCAGCCACAGACCGAGACCGAAGCATTTCCATGAACAGGGATGTGATGTGGGGGTTTTCTTGTACTCTATCCAGAGAGAGCTGTCCTTCAGAGGGAATTTAGTGTAATTACCCTTAAGGGAGAGATCCTTACACAGCCAGTCACAACACTGACCTCCTAGCTGAGGTTTGACAGCAAAATTACAGGCTGTGTACTCAACACAGGGGCATCCTCCCTTTTTTGGGGTGGGGGAGGAAAGAGGAGGAGGCAAAGGAGACACAGACACTTTGAAAAGAAAAGTGCTGGTTTCCGGCTGCCAGGCACGAGGGCTCTCCTTGGCGAGGCGTCGACAGGGCAAAGAGAAGGAACCCCAAGGTCTCCAGCTGCCAGAGAGGAGGGGCTGAGGCAGCAATCCAGTCCTGTAAATGTCTGGGCCATGGACCGCAATCCTATGATCCCGGATTGAGCTTTAGAGCACTAGGATTTATTTGATAAAATGCCTAAGTCTCCCAAACTCATCTGTCCTCCGATCCTTCCCTGGTGCTGGAATGTTCTCCTTGTACCCCGGTGAGAACATATTCAAGGTCCTGTAAACATCACCTTTGTGTCCTGGTTAGTGTTTGTAGGCTAATGTGCTGCTGGTCCAAATTTAGCACGGACTTATCTCTCAGATGCGTGCTGGCCTCTCACGGTAGGACACTAAGGACTGACAACAGACAACTTTTCTCAAGGACTGGAGAAAATCTCGATGGACTTTGAACCCCCCACCCCCATACGGAGTGGTGGAAAATCCCCAATCTTAAAGTAGCAACAGCTTCGGAGACCTGATGGATCCAAACTCCGCCCAGGGCAGCCTTCCCTTTCTGCCCTACCTCTGCCTACCTGTGCTCTGCTCCTGAGAAGTCTCTTTCGCTGATCACTAGCATTGACTTCTTGGATTTCCTCCTGGGTGTGATAGAGAGCCCATTGTTCTGAATTCCTTCTCTCCTTGTGAATCCCACAGAGCCGATCTGGACTTTATTCAATGAGAGGGTCCTCCCAATGCATGCTGACAACTTAGCTGTTCCTGGTAGACAGTCATCTTCTGGTCCATCCTTCCAAAACGGTGTAGAAAAGAAGGGTAAACGTGCCAGGGGCTCAGTTGGGAAACCCAGTGTTCACTGAGTATCTATGTGTCACAGGCACAAACACCCACTATCCTTCCTTTTCTATCTCCCCATCCAGGTAAGGAAGGGAGAAGAAAACTCGACCCAGGTCACGTGGTTTGCAAAGGCAGAGGCGGGATGGAAGCAGTGCTTCCCAGGCCGCTTGAGGGCTCGCCTTAAGTTTCTGATCTAGACTTGCAGGGCGCCATCATGTTGGAACTGGGTCAGGAGTTCCCTGTTTCCCTATCTTCAGAGCTTGCATCCTTGCTGCCTGGAAGGGGGAAAGGATTCTAGGGAAAAGCCAGTCTCCCTAGACTAGTCCTCCCCTCCTGCCTTACCCCCTCAGCAAAGACGCCAAGGGCGTGGACAGTGCCATGGTTCTTTCTGCCCATGGGTCCTGTGCCAGGGCTCTATAGAGCACCCATCATTCCTCCAAGCATCTGCCTCGTGGATACATCCACCAACCTCACCTTCTAGGGAGCCGCAACCACCCCTCCCAGGCCCCCAGCACCTATTTCCTCCCTCAGCTGGGGTCTCCTTAGCCACTATATACTCACTCCAGCTCTGTGGGAGTTCACTCTGGTGTATGTTGGGTTGTGGTGTTAAGGTGTGTGGCATGGGCCCAGAACCCACTTCTATTCTGAACTTTGAGTATGGCAGAATAGATTTCTGGGAAACTTTATTTTTTTTTAAGTTTATTTCCGTATGTGTGCATGTAGTATTGTATGTATGTGATATGTCTACATATTGGTGTAGATGCGGTAGCCCAAGATCAACATCAGATATATTATTAATTATGCTTTATTTATTGTGCGCATGTGTGTGTGTGTGTGTATCTCTGTGTGTGTACAGCTTGTATATATATGTCAGAGGACTTTTTGCCAGCGTTTCTTCTGCCATGTGGGTCCTGGCGATTGAAATCAGGTAGTCAGGTTGGGTGGCAAGTGCCTTTTCCCCTGAGTCATCTTACTGGCCTTCCCCACCATTACTTTTTAAGACAGGGTCTCTCAATGAACCTGAAGTTCATCAGTTGGGTGAGGTCAGCAGGCTCATAAATCTCAGTGATCTTCCTGTCTCCACACTCCCCCCACCCCAGGTCAGATTCTAGGCATCTCGGTTCAGGTCCTCCTGCTTGTGTGCCAGGCATGGTACTGATTGAGCCACATCTTGGCTCCTTCATGTGGGATTTCTGCCCCCACCCCACCAGCAAGTCTTTTGGGGCACCTTCCCTTCTAAGGACTGCCTCCTGAGAAGGGTTCCTTTCAGACTCCATTAGCCCAGGAGGGCCCACAGGTACAGCCTGGCTCACCTCCCTTCTCCAGGACTCAGGTGACTTACCTGGGCTAGAGTCCACACCCAGGAGTCCAAGGGTGCCCCTGGGAGGCCCCCACCCTGGCCTCCAAGTGGTCGCCCTCCCCACAGATGTAAATCCTGGCCCCAGAGTGGCCACACAGAGCATGCCTCTTAAACAAACACTTCTCCTTGCTGTTTATCTCCCTGGCCTTTAAACAAACTCTTTCAAAGGTTTCTGCTGATAGGGGGAGATTTGCTGAAAACCATTCCTTGCTTAAAAGCCCTGGGTTTATGCTGCTGGGTGGGGGTTGTGGGCCTCAGGCCTGGCGTTTCTCAGCCTCAGGACCGCATGTTTATCCTCTGGGCCTTGATAGAGGAGCAGCAGAGACTAATCTTTATGGAAAAGAAAATAATAAAAGCAGGAAGGGGGGGGAGGAGGGGGAAGGTTTGGTTCTCGTCACAGACTCCAAGAAGCTGTGGCAGGTTGGGGCGTGGCAGTGCCCACCGCTCTGCTGTGGGGGTGGGGCACAGTGTCAGGGTGGGTGGGGTCCCCCTGGACTTTGTACAGAAGGCAGGTGAGCCTCCTGCTGGCCTTCCATCTCTACAGAGGCCAGAGTGGGCCTCTCCCAGGTGCTTTGGGTAGGAGTAGGGGTGGGGGTGGGGCCTGGCAGCAGTCACATGTTCCTGGCTGTTTGTCCTCTGCCTTCGATCAACCTGAATTCTGGAAGCACCCATGGTGTGGCTTTTAACATGTCCTTCAGCATTCTTACTGATCTCGTACAAATCATTCACTTAATTCAGAGGTTTTTAACTTGTGGGTCATGACCCCTAGGGGTTGAACGACCCTTTCACAGGTGTTGCCTAAGATCATCAGAAAACACAGATATTTACATTACTGTTCATAACAGTAGCAAAATCACAGTCACGAAGAAGGGAAATAATTTTACAGTTGGGGTCATCACAACATGAGTTGTCTGTGTTAAAGGGTTGCAGCGTTAGGAAGGCTGAGAAGCGCTGACTTAATTCCTACAGCACAACAGATCCCAGGAGTACATTCCGAATGAGCTCAGCTTTGCAGCTGGGGAAACAAAGGCACAAAAAGATCACTCACTGGTCCACACCCCAGAGGTTTGGGCTCACTTGGCGTGAAGCATAGGTGTCAAATTCAAAAATGACGCTTACCAAGTGGGGAGCTCTTGTGGAAGTAACTCTGTTTCCCTTGCTCTCCCAGGGATCCAGAATCAGTCCCACGGTGTCTCCCAGTTCATTGATCACACCAGGGGGCTTGCTTTTGTTTTGCCTTATTTCTTGCAGATACAGGGCCTCATGTACCTAAGGCTCTCCCCAAATTTTATATATAGTTGAGATGAGCTTTTTGTTTTAAAGAGTTTTTATTTTTAGTTATATGTATGTGAGTGTGGGTATATGTACAGGAGTGTTAGTTATATGTATGTGTTTGTGGGTATATGCACATGAGTGTTATATGTATGTGTGGGGGTATATGCACGTGAGTGTTGGTTATATGTATGTGTGTGTGTGGATGCACATGAGTGTTTAGTTATATGTATGTGTTTGTGGGTATATGTACATGAGTGTTAGTTATATGTATGTGGGGGGTATATGCATATGAGTGTTAGTTATATGTACCTGTGTGTGTATGCACATGAGTGTTAGTTATATGTATGTGAGTGTGGGTATATGCATATGGGTGTTAGTTATATGTATGTGTGGGGGGTATATGCATATGGGTGTTAGTTATATGTATGTGTGTGTGGGTATATGCATATGGGTGTTATATGTATGTGTGTGGGGTATATGCATATATGGGTGTTAGTTATATGTATGTGTGTATGGGTATATGCATATGAATATTAGTTATATGTATGTGTGTGTGGGTATATGCATATATTGGTGTAGGCGCAGGAGGAGGCCAGAGGCGACAGAGCCTAAATGACAGGATTATAGACATGTACCACCTTGTGCTGCTGAAATCTTGGAAGGTAAAATAATGGGCCTCTTAGAATCTGAGGTGTATGGGTTTGTTTGATTTGAGACAGCCTCTCTCTCTATAGTCCTGGCTCTCCTAGAACTGGCTATGTAGACCAGGCTGGCCTCCAATTCATAGAGATCCCACTGGACTTCTTCACTTGCACTGAGATTGAAGGTGTACACCACCGTGGCCAGCTTCCATCTGAGAAAGGGAAAGACAGGGCCTAGAAGGCTGGCTCAGCAGCTAAGAGCACTGGCTGCTCCTCCAGAGGAACTCGGCTCAGTTCCCAGCACTCACATAAAGGCTCACAGCTATCTATGGCTCCAGGAGCAGGGGAGTCAATGCCCTCTTTGGCTTCTGTGGACACCGGCAGTCAGGTGGTGCACATGCACACATACACGCATACATATATGCATAAAATGAAAATAAATAAATAAATAAAAAGAAGACTTTGTAATGGGCTTCTGTGACAAAGGTGCATAATTGGTGATTTTTTTACTCTTCATTTTGTAACCACCTCCAACACCTCAAGGCAGTCCTGTGAGCGCCTGAGGTGAGAGAGGGAGCACAGGAGGATCACGGGCTCAAAGTTAGTCAGAAGTGGTTTAGCCTGCTCAGTACTGGCCTGGCATATGCAAAGCCTCAGGTCTGAGCCCCAGCAACGCAGACAACTGGGTTTTAAGGTACCTGCCTATTATCCCGACACTGGGGAAAAGGATCAGAAGTTCAAGGTCACCGGTAGCTACCAGAGCCATGGGGTGGGGTGGTGGTGTCAGGGAAAGGTGCAAAGACCCACGCCATCTCCAGGATCCATTGCGACGTCAAGGCAGGGTTTGAACAGCAGTTAAGTGGCAGTGTCTTTAGTTCTGACACCTCTCCTTTTCTCCTTTGTCCGTTGAAGAAGACTCTGGAATCCAGAAAGGCCAAGTGACGTGGTTGCTTCACGATGGCCTTCCACTGCCTTCCACAGACTGGGCCGGGCCAGGCCTTGGGTGGAGCGTGCTCCTGGGCTCCTGGGCGCTTAGTTTGTCAGGAGACTCTCAAGGACAGAGGCCCGGGCAGGTGGGTGTCGTGCTGACTTCCTCCTCGGCCTTGTTTGTTTGTGAAGTTGCTGCCGTGGCAGGTAGGGTTGGAGCTGAGGGCCAGGTAGGAATTTCCACCCCTGCACCAGCCGAGTTCAGGCAGGAAGCCACTCCCCCTCATGTTGACACGCCTGGGCCACACCCCTCAAGCTAGCACAAGCTAACATTCCCCTCCCCCACCCTCCTGCTCCCTGCCAAATACCTTTCTCCTCCAGAAAGTACCTTAGCACCTGAGCTGCCCCCCCTCCCCACGGAAGGAAGAGAGGGTAAGGTTGAGGGCTGAAAGACAAGGAGGGGGGGAGGGGGGGAGCCCAGGTCGGGGGGGGGGGTTGTTTGAGTGACTGTCTCCTACCTCTCCTAAACAGAGAAACATCCGGTTTCCAAAACTGTTCCTTCCTCCTAGAAACCCTTGCTGTAAGACACATGATTCACACCAAGGCAAACAGGACTGGTGACAGGCGGCCTTCAAAGCGACCCTTTCCAGGGACCATCTGTGCATTCTTTGGTTCGCTCAACAATTTCCTTGCCTGTCTCTGGGGAGACGCTATCCCGGCCCCTCGCTGCCCCTGCTGGTCATGGGGACCCGATTCAAACTTATGCTCGCTGACCCTTCCCAGGCAAGTCTTGGTAGCTGCCCCTTTCCACATTCTTTTATTTGTTCAACGATTTCCTCGGGTGTTCCTGGGGAAGAATCCATGCCCCCCCCCCAACTTCTATTACAGTCCCTGCTGAGACATCTTCAGACCACTTGGCTACACTGTCCATGCTCTTGACTTTGTCGGTAACGATAGATACCCTGACTGTCTGACTTGCATTTAGGTCTGCTGCTAGCTCTATTTTGTCCCCATCCACATGAAAAAGTTGTTGGGGGGCAGCCTAATGACAGACCTTCAGGCAGGTGCTGTCAGCCTGTTCAGTTTGGTGACAGAGCTGAGCACCCTAGGAAACTCGGCCCTCACCAGGACATCAGACCTTGGGGTAGAATGTCCACTAGGGTCTCTACACAGGATTTCCTCTCTACCCTTAGCCGAGAAGGGGTCCCCTGTGAATTATTAGAAGACACGGGGCTCAAGGATGCCAGGGATCCAAGCAACTATCTAGGTTAGCATCTCCGAGAAGTACAGCCCTGGGGATATGGCTTAGTTGATAGTGTACTTCGGTACACGAAGTTCCAGGTTCAGTTCGGCACTGTATTAACCAGGTTTAATGGGGGCACACTTACAATCCCAACACTCAAGAGACTGGAACAGAAGGGTCATGGGTTCAAGGTTAGTCAGGGCTAACTAATGAGTTCAAGTCTAGCCTGAGCTGCTGCTTAGTGAGCCAGGACTGTCTTTAAAAACTGCGTGTGTTGGCGCACGCCTTTAATCCCAGCACTCGGGAGGCAGAGGCAGGCGGATCTCTGTGAATTCGAGACCAGCCTGGTCTACAAGAGCGAGTTCCAGGACAGGCTCCAAAGCTACAGAAAAACCCTGTCTCGAAAAACCAAAAAAAA
>NC_022028.1:2518424-2519445 GCF_000317375.1 Microtus ochrogaster | reverse complement strand
GTGTTAGCGCCTGTGCGTGTGTGTATGGATTCTCCCCCAGGAACACCCAAGGAAATCACTGAGCAAATAAAGAATGCATTGGAGAGGTGGCTCGGAGGTTAAGAGCACTGGCTGCTCTTCCAGAGGTCCTGAGTTCAATTCCCAGTAACCACATGGTGGCTCACAACCATCTGTAATGAGATCTGGTGCCCTCTTCTGGCCTGCACGAATACATGCAGACAGAACACTATACATAATAAATAAATACACCTTTAAAAAAATGCGCAAAGGAGCAGCTGCCAAGACTTCCCTAAGAAGGTCAACAAGCATGAGGACCTGAGATTGGATTTCCAGCACTCAAATAAAAGCCAGGTGCTGCAGCCCACGGCTGCAATCCCAGGTGCTTCAACCCATGGCTGCAATCTCAAATGCTACAGCCATGACTGCAATCCCAGGTGCTACAGTCCCCGGTGCTACAGCCCACGACTGCAATCCCAGGTGCTGCAGGCCAGGACTGCATCCCAGAGCCGGGGAGGTGGAGTTACAGACAGGTGGATTCCTGGAGGTCATGGTCAGCCAGTCAGACCTACATGTAAGCTCCTGGTTCAGTGAGAGATCTTCCTGATCTCTCTTCCCGAGCTAAGTGTAAACCTAACTCTTAGGAGGTGGAGACAGGAGGACCAAGAGTTCAAGATCGTATCCAGCTAGCAGGTCAGTCTCAGCTATGAGAGACCCGACCTCAAAAAATGGAACAGAGGCTGGAGAGATGGTTCAGTGGTTCATAAGCATGAAGACCCCAGAAACCTAAGTAAATGTTGGTCCTCATAAGGCTGAAACTTGACGCCCAGAGCAGCTGGCTAGGAAGACTCTCCATGCTGGTGAGCTTTGGGTTTGATTTGGAATCCCTGTCTCAGTGAATGACGATTGATGAGGGCATGATTCCTCACATCAACGCTGAGCCTCTGTACACATGCACAACAATGCATGGATACATCTACACACATCACACACATGCACAATAATGCATGGATACATCTACACA
>NC_022028.1:2514656-2517999 GCF_000317375.1 Microtus ochrogaster | reverse complement strand
TACACACATGCACAACAATGCATGGATACATCTACACACATCACAAACATGCACAATGAGAAAACAATAACAACAAAACAACATATGGGGGATGTGATTCAGTTGAATCAGTGTTGGGCTAGTGTACATGAAGTCCTGGTTTTGATTGACAGACCCCATAAACTGGGCATGGTGGTACACTCCTTAATCCTTGCAAATGGGAGGTAGAGATGAGAGATCAGAAGTGCAATGTCATAGTGAGTTGAAGGTCAGCCTGGGCTATGTGGCACCTTGTCTCAACCCCCTGGCCCATATACTACCACATAACTCCAAAGAACGTATCTATCTTCTGGGCTTTGACTGCAGAGCCCAGAAGTTGGATTTTTGGCCACTTTCTCCATGGAGCAGTCTCTTGGATCTCACTCAGGCTAGCCTGTTTCTGTCTTTCTTTCTCTCTCCTCTCAGCACCCCACTTTCTTCATTTTTGCTCAGCTGACAAAGCTTTTTTCTCCTCACTTGCCTGCAGACCTCAGGAGCCTGAGGCCCGTCTAACTCTCAAGCATCCAGCCCTCGAGGCAGCACAGATCACTTCCAAGGCTGCTGGACAGCTTTCTGGGCCGTGGAGACGCGGCCGCACAGGAGGAGGGTCCGCCGCCAGTGGGAACGATCGTGCACTGACTTTAGTAGGACAGTTACTTAAAGACAGGGGAGGGACTCAGAGCCCTCAGAGCCTGGGGGTGAAGGCTGCCTTGGTCCCTAGCAAACCTCCATCTCAGCACCCAGAAGATGGACAGCACACAGAGTGGCAGAGGACAAGGAATCTGGGCCCTGGCACCCACCAAGGACTTGTCTGGAGCATCTGGTGGAGAGCCTTCGCTCTCCACAGCCTCCAACACGTTGAGGGTTGTTGACACAATTAGATCTGCAAGCGCTTAGCGCTCAGTCTAATTGCTTAAAGCCACTTGAGGAGCTAGCTGACCTAGAGTCAAGCCCTATGTGGGCGGGGAAGGGCGGGAGGCCCTGGGCACATTGCTGCACACCTCCGACGTCCTCAGTGACCAACACTGCAGTGACTTTTGGAGGATACCAAACAGGGGGCTGGATGGTCCTCAGGTGGATGGAGTCACTATAATCTATGTCTGTCCCCAGCCCTCCTGTCAGGAAACCCACTCCCTAACTTTTCCTTACACCCCTTCTCCTGCAAACCCAGAATCCTTTATGTGAGTAGACTTGTTCCCAACTACCAAGGTTCAGGGTCAGAAGGCAGCCATGCCACAGTGACACTTGTCACCTGGAAGCCTCTTCATCTGGTGTTGGGGGTGGGAGGGAATTTCTGCAATCAGTGAAATGGGAGGCCCTGGCAAACACTGAGCAGGGGTGGCAAGGCGGGCTTTTTAAATTTCATGTTATTGATATTAGTTGTTTTGTTTTGTTTCAGGCAGGGTTTCTGTATTCTAGGCTGGCCTCAAATCCCTATGGGATTGTAGGTATGCAACAGAGTATCGAGTTTGGGTTCGCTCTGCTTCTCTGTGTGTTTGCACCATCTCACCCAATGGATTTGGTGCTGGTGATCAGTCAAGGTCTGTGTGCATGCTTGGCGAGCACTCTACCACGTGAGTTATACACATACATACACACACCTATAGTATTATATATGGTCTATGATAATATCATATATATGTATAATGTTTTGTGGTGTTGGAGCCTGGATTCAGGATGTGCTGGGGCATGGTGGGCAAGTGCTCTACCACTGAGTCATATCCCTAGCTTTTGGTATTCTGAGACTAGGTCTTTCTAGTAGCTCAGACTGACCTTGAACTTGGGATCCTCCTGCCAGCTGCTTTCCAAGGGCTTTGATTATAGATGTGTGCCTCCATGTCCAGGAAACACGTGTTAATTAAAACATTTGTATTCTGTTTTTAATGATGTGCATGTGTCTGTGTGGGGTGTGTGCATGAGAGTGTAGGGGTTCTCAGAGGCCCAAAGAAGGTGTCCCCTGGAGCTGGAGTTACAGGCGGTTGTGAGCCACTCTATGGGAACAGCACGTGTCCTTCACCACTGAGCCATCTCTCAAACGCTTTACAAATTATTATTATTTTTGTGCATGTCTCTGTGTGTGGAGGGGACTCAGAGGACAACCTGTGGGAATAGGTTCTCTCCTCCCACCATGCTGGTACCGGGGATCCAACGCAGGCCCTCGGCCTTGGCAGCAAATGCTTTTACCCACTGAATCATCTCACCAGCCTGCAAACACATTTTTAAAAGGGTTTTGATGCCTGGATGTAGGGACAGGAGTGGGAGCAAAGAGAGCAATTGGGAAGCTACTGTATGGCCAGGTAAGGTATGGCTGTTGGAGTCCAGAGAAGAAGGTTACAGCTAACGTGCCCAGCACATTCATCAGTGAGGGCTGCTGCTGAGCCACAGCTGCGGTCGGCTGGATGCCGATGCTCTTGTTCCGGGAAGAGGATTTGTACGTTGGTAATGTAGCTCAGATGGTGGAGTGTTTGCCTAGGTTGTACGTATGTTCCTATCCACAGCACTGCAGAAATCAGGCAAAGGGGATAAGTGCTTGTAATCCCAACACTCAGGATCCAAGGTCATCCTGGGCTATATTATGAGTTGGAGGCCAGCCTGGGCTACACAAGACCTAGACACAAAACAAAACAAAAGCTAGAGGTGAGATCGGAAGGAAGAGGCTTGAGGCTCTGGGGCTGTTTCTCCCCAGTCAGCCCTGGGTAGAACTCTCAGATCTTCAGAAGGAATACTTGCCAGCCTAGCAGAGCACGACTCATTTTATTTAAGTTTGTTAACTTGATTTATCACTTTTAAATATTTAGACGTGTGGAACATGAACCCCCATTTGTACTTTTGCCCCATCCAGAGATGAGTGGAAAACATCTGAAGGCTGGGATCATGTCTTCTCTGCCTCGTTCTCCCCACACTGGGCCCCTGGACCTGGGTAATTTCCATCAGACGGACTGGAAGGACAATCAGATCCCAGCCTGGAAGTAACAAATGTGCAGTCTGTATGCTGCAGGAAAGGCTGGGATGTTCAGAGGCCCTTAATAGATGTAGTCTGGTCTGGGGCAGGGTGGCATCTGACCCTAACCCCAGGAGAAGGAGGGTGATGTGGGAGTGATTTTTGTTTATAAATGTTCTTTTACATTTAAAGGGGGAAATGATATAGATATGAATAATTTACATTGGTATGGATTTTAAGGTCAATTTTGTTATTTGTATATGTATTTCTGATCTTGATTAAGGTATTGTGATTGTGTAGTTCATTTAAAATGTAATGTATATAGGTTGTTAATAGATAATCATAATAGTCAAGTTTGTAGTCATGTTAGTTAAGATTTCCTAG
>NC_022028.1:2510301-2513767 GCF_000317375.1 Microtus ochrogaster | reverse complement strand
TAGAAATGGGTTAGATCGATATGTAAGAGCTAGCCAATAAGAAACTGAAACTAATGGGTCAGGCAGTGTTTAAAAAAATTCCGTTTTTTTTTTATTTTTTTGGGTTAAGGTTGGCGTTTTGGTTGGCCGGTTGCGGGGAAGCAGCCCTGCTGCTCCTACTACAACAGGAGGGGTTTGAAGATAGCATAGATTGGGAACCTTGCTTAGCTCTGGAGTGTTTGCTGTTGTTCAGTTCCTGGTGTGTCTGTCAATCAAAATGATGTGTATGACCCCATTGGCCTCCCTCTCCCATAGCTGGGGACACAGGGCCTGGCATGCAAGGACATCTAGAAAGCACTGGCTATTGCTAGCTCATAAGCTGGCCCCATGGGAGGAATATTTGCATTTTGTTTATTTATATGGTTCTCTTCTTCCCTATATGGGCCGGGTCTGTGGGACTGAACTCAGGCTGTGGAGTTTGACTACAAATGCCAGCATCTCCAAGGCCCCTGGGAAGAAAATGGAAGCCAAGCTAAGGGATAGAGCAGCCAGGGGTGCACTGTGGGAGCCCGCGGAACACCCAGGGGGCACCTGGCTTAAGCAGAAGGACCAGAAGTTAGAGCTTAGGGTGAGCTCCATGGTTCTGTCTCGGCCAGTGAGATGGCGCTGCAGGTGAAGGTGTCACTGTGCAGATCACCGTCTGAGTTTGATTTCCAGGTCCCATGCAAAGGTGGAAGGAGGAAATGTCACACACTTGTCCTCTGACCATCATGTAACCACGTGCACTCCTGCACATGGTATTTTTTTTTTTTTAATTTTTAAACAACAAGAGCTAGGCATGGTGGCTCATGCCTTTAATCCCAGCTCTCTGGTAGGAAGGCAGGAGGGTCTTGTGTTTGGGGCCAGCCTGGTCTACAGGCTGAGTTCCAGTTCAACCAGGGCTACACATGGAAACCCTGTCTTAAAAAACAATAAATAAATAAATAAAATAAGAATTAATCGACAAGAGAAGTCCAGCTATGGGATGGTTCGTCCAGCTATGGGATGATATGGATGTGGGGGAAGGCGACTGTGGCACCATGCTGTTCCAGGGCTATCCGTGGCCTTGGGTAACTCGCCCTGATCTGTTTCTTTAGGATCCATCCCGTCATCTCCAGGGCCTTGGCACAGCTCTCTCCTGCTGTTTCATTTTCTTTTCTTCTCTTTCTTTTTTAAGTTTCTCTTTCTCTTTGTGTGTGTGCGCGCATGTGTGTGTGTGCACCATGTGTGTGCAGTGCCAAAAGCAGGCATCCCCTGCAGCTGGAGTTACAGGAGACTATAAACCAGTTTGGTTGCTGGGAACCCAATTCAGCTCCTCCTGAGGATCAACAGTTGCTTTTGACCTCTGTGTCACCGCTCCAGCTGACCTCTTGCTGACCCTTTGGTACAAGAATTTATGCAGCTCAGGGTAGCCTCAAGCAAACTACGCAGCCTGGAATTTGTGGGGATCTTTCTGCCTCTGCATCCTGAGTGCTGAGACCACTGGCTTGCACTACCATACCCTGTTTATTGGATGCTGGAATTAAATCCAGGGCTTCAGGTGTGCTAAGTATCCTTCCAGAGCAGCGCCCTTCTCCCTTGCTTTTGGAAACAATTTCCATAAGCAGCCCAGGCCAGCCTCAAACTCCAGATCCTCCTGCCTTATACCAAAGGGATAATATGTGTGAGCCACCACACCAGAACCTGATTTTGAGGGTGGAAATGAGATCTACACAAAGACCATAGCAATACCAGGCAGACAAGGAAAGCTGAAGACATGTTAAACACTGCTGTACCACAGCATCCCTGGGGGTTGCCCAAATTCAGCTGTCATCCCTTACTAACCTTTGGCCCAGATTATGGTCATGCCTTGAAATTTCAACTTTTAGCATCAGAGCGTGGCAGCATACACCTTCTAATCTCAGTGCTTGGGGTCGCATTATGTTCAAGTTTTAAAGTATTATTTATTATTGCTGTTGTTGTTTGATGTAGAGATGAACACTTTGCATTGGTATGGATCTTGGTTTATTGATACAAATTTAAGGTCAATTTTTTATATGTGTATTTCTACTCTTGTTTAAGGTACTATGTTTATACAGATCATTTAAAATGTAATATATAATTAAAAATTATGGGTTAATAGTTATCTGTAATAGTCAAACTGTAATCATGTTAGTTAGGTTTTCTAGATGTATAGAGATATATTTCAGATGGATAGGTATTCTTCATCAAAGACCCCAGGAGGATATAATATTATCTAAGTAAACAGGAACTGTGTGGTAAGCAACTTCCAAAACTCTAGAATTGCCTGGACAGTCATCCAAAGTTCTTCTGTAATGCTGGGGCATCCATTTTCAGCCTACAGGCCCACAGTATCCAACAGACTTTCCCATGAAGCAGGAAATTTGAAAGACTATTTAGCCTATATTGGCAGTTTGTCAGTCACTTTCTTCTGTGTCCTGAAATATCTAGCAGACTCTTTCATTTAGCAGGAACCCTGAAGGACTGTCTCACCATTGTTTTTAAACTATTTACTTTTATTTCATTTGCATTTTACCTGCATGTATATCTGTGTAAGGGTGTCAGATCTTGGAGTTAGAGACAGTTGTGAGTTGCCATGTGAGTGCTGGGAATTGAACCCAGGTCCTCTAGGAAGAGCAGTCAGTGCTCTTAACCACTGAGCCATCTCTCCAGCCCGTCTCATCTTCTTTAGGCAGCTTCAGCAGTTATTTTTCTGTGGGTCCTGCATGTCCAGTTCATACACCATACCATCAAGCAATCCAGGCAAGAGCAGTGTCTTGGCCAAATGGCTAGAGAGAGAGAGTGAGAGAGAGAGAGTAGGTGGAGTCAGAGAGAAGCCATGTAGCTGCCGAAGGAAAAAGATGCTAGATGCTGCCTGAACCTTTCTGGTAAACAAAACCACAGTCTTGTGGTGATACACAGCTTAATAGAAATGGGTTAATTTAAGATATAAGAGCTAGGTAGGAATAAGCCTAAGCCGTTGGTCAAGCAATGTTGTAATTAGTATGGGTTCTGTGTGATTATTCGGGTCTGGGTGGCTGGGAAATGAATGAGCGGGTTCCGCTTACAGTTGTTGTTGTGTGTGCGTGCGCGCGCGTATGAAGATCAGAGGAGAAATCTGCAGAGTCAGTTCACTCCTTCTACCTCCTTGGGTTCCAGGGATTGAACTCACACCATTAAGCTTGTATAGCAAGCACTTTTATTGGCTGAGCCATCTTGCCAGTGGTCTTTGATTTTTATTGCTATGATAAACACCACAAACAAAGGTAATGTGGTAAGGAAATCATTTGTTTCAACTATGGTTTACAGTCCATTATGAAGGCAAGTCAAGGCAGGAACCTGGAGACAGGAAGTGATGCAGATGCCATGGAGGAATACTGACTTACTTGGCTTCCTTCCTTCCTTCCTTCCTTCCTTCCTTCCTTCCTTCCTTCCTTCCTTCCTTCCT
>NC_022028.1:2507907-2509026 GCF_000317375.1 Microtus ochrogaster | reverse complement strand
CTGGAACTAGCTCTTGTAGACCAGGCTGGCCTCGAACTCACAGAGATCCACCTGCTTCTGCCTCCCGAGTGCTGGGATTAAAGGTGTGTGCCGCCACTGCCTGGCGAGTGTGTGTGTATTGTGTGTGTGTCTGCACATGCCATGGATTCACACATGTAGATGTCCAAGGATAACTTAAAGGAGTTAGTTCTCTGCATCTACTATGTGGGTTGGAGGTCAGACTCTGGATGCCAGTCTCTGGGGCAAGTGCTTTTCCCTATTGAGTCATCTCGATGGCCCTGTTTTGTTTTTGTGAGACAAGGTAGGCCTAAATGCTGGACCGGGACTATAAACCTGCTTCAGACTCCTGCATGCTGAGATCACAGATAGTGTTCACTAACCACTACGCCTGGCAACCGCAGGACTTGGGATTCTGAGTTCGAGAGCAGCCCAAGCAATACCATGGAACCATTTCTCAAAATATAAGGAATGTGGCTGGGCTTAGCAATGCATACCTATATCCCAACAGTTGGAGGGTGAAGTCAAGAGAATCAGAAGTTCAAGACCAGCCTTGGTCACATAGCAAGTCTGAGGATAGCCTGCTGTGGTGGTTTGAATAAGATTGGCCCCATAGGCTCATACATTTGAAAGCTTAGTCATCAGTTGGTGGACTGTCTGAAAGGATAAAGAGGTAGGGCCTTGTTGGAGGAGGTGTGTCACTGGGAGTTGGCTCTGAGGTTTCAACAGCCCACACCAGGCCCAGTGACTCTCAGTCTCTGGATTAGAATATAAAGCTCCCAGCTACTGCTCCTGTGTAATGGCCTTCTGCTTCCCACCATGATAATGGACCAACTATCTGAAACTGTAGCAAGCTCTCAAGTAAATGCTTTCTTTTATCAGAGTGGCCTTGGTCACAGTGTTTCTTCACAGCAATAGAACTGTAACTGAGATGCCTTCATTACATAAGACCTTTCAAAAACAAAACTAAACCAAAACAAAAACCTAAGAGGTGATGTAACTTAGCATTACAGTGCTTGCTGAGGATGCCCCAAACCCTACATTGGGTCCTTAGCACAATAATAATAATAATAATAATAATAATAATAATAATAATAATAATAATAGTAATAATAATAATAA